>NW_008751756.1:169323-171642 GCF_000715545.1 Opisthorchis viverrini
CTCGAAAAAACAAATTAGTTTGCAAATGAGTGTATACTCGCCAAACACAAATGTTCTTGTGCTTCAGCACACCTTCGATGAAGTAGAGGCAACAAGCCCAATCTCATGGAGTTAAACCAGACATATCACTGAGTTCACTTAAACATCATTCGAAAGCCTATGCTCAACTAATGTTTCCATATAAACAGAAGACGGGTGAGTAAACGACGACCTCTTGAAGAGAGGGTTGGTGACTGTCAAAAAACCAGGCAGAATATCCCAAACGTTGATGAAGCTCATCATTTTTTGAATAGTTGAGTAGTTGGTGGTTAAGTTTGGTATTTTTCGACTTTCAGCACTGCTCTTCGAAATATTCAGCATGGGTTGCGCTCTAAAATGATGCTTCAGTTCTTCCACGCTCACATGGTCTGTTGCCGTTCACACTTACCCTGGTAGGAAACATCTGAGCACAGATATCGTAGTGTCGAGCCTTACACAATTCGGCTCCAGTGCGTTACTCGAAGCATCTTCTTTAAGAGACTCAGTCCTGTTATTCCAAGCACACGTCATTCCGAATACGTGAAACTATAGTCTCAATTCAATCAGTTCTTCATGCGCTCAGCCATCAGTGGATCCCCAGGATCATTGAGCAGAAGCGAGTTCACTTGCAACAGGCCCACATTTTTCACAAAGACAACAGCACAAACTTCTGGCCTCATACATAGACTCCGATTCAATTTCCGAGACATTACGGTAGTCAAAGCATGTTGGTGAACAGATTGATCGGGAACAGACCCCCCAAGTGGGCGATAAGATCTTCCGGAGTTGTTTTCACATAATCCCCCGCTGTAATTTGTTGGACAGGCAACTATCGAGTCTCATGACGGATGAACCACACTGAGTACTTACAATTAGTCCGTTGCAAAGTAAACAGACAACAGAACGCAGTTCCGGCACAGAAAACAACAATTCTAACAGTGATTAGTGGACGGGTTGAGACTTACGAGCATTGTTACCGGTGTTTTGTAGCCGTTAACGATTTGGTACAGAATATGTACTCCGGCCAAAGCCAGAAGCCTGCTCTATCGGACATACTCTTCCACTCTCAAATCTAAATGACATTCCTACGAAACACGAAGGCAACAGCAAGCGTGAAATTGAAATCGCTGTAGGAAACCAAAGTTGTATACAATCTATTGTGATAAATTCTCTGAATTACTGGGTTCATTCTAAACGCCTCTTGAATGAAACCGAAATGTTTGTGAATCAAATTCAGCAGCCAATGGCTGTGCACGAGTGTGGCCGGCAGCTGAAATGACTACTGCTTATCACCTATTGCGGGAAAAGTTTATTTTATCCCTGAACATGTGGATTGACTGATTAGGCAGGTTGATTGCAATATTTACTTCTATATTACTTCTATTAGATGTCGGGAAACTGATTGGCTAACTTCATGGGTCATGCATCATTTAGCATGTGAGCATGTGTTCACGGGATGGGTTTTGAAACACAGATCACCGGGAGATTGCATGGGTGAACCGACTGGAGTCTTGTAACTTCATCTAGAATGTGTTTGGGGGGGGGGTGAACATACGCAAAGTAACACCGGTAAACTGCGTACGGATCTGGCACATTGGCCAGCTGAAGCACTCATTGTCATCAACACAGACGAATTGGCAAAGGGAATGACATAAAAGGCTTTATTTTCTGGAAAAAACATGCTGGGAGGTCGTTCAAAGGGACTAGAATTTTTAAAGATAGTATTCAATCATCTGGCGGACCACTGAAAATGTGTTTCTAGAAGTTCGAATTATCGGAGCCCAACCAACAGGAAACAACCTCTAGCATGCAATAAAACCAAGACACATTTGCTTGTTACGGAGAATGATCTCTACGAACTGTTTTGGTCAACCCTATGGTTCAACACACGGCCAATATCGTCTGAGTAGACTGTAAAAACCAGACCAGACAAACATGAAAACAGCCCTAGCAGGTGCGCGTTGTCTGACTCAGTAACGGGCACTGATTAAACACATATTTGTTACTGACCTAGTCGCGCCACCGACCAACAGCGAGTTTCATTCAAGACTGCTTCGCGTTTTTTTTATAACATTCCGTGACCTGTGGAGAAAATCCGTTGAATAACAAAATGAACTTCGATTCCACGTCTTTCGGATGCCAACACCGGTTGAATAGCTGCATCTCTTCGTTTGACCTTCTTTGGTGAGATCTGCTAAGCCACGCGAGCTGTGTTGCTTTGACAACAGATCAGCAGGTAATCAAATTACCCGGCTCAGCGAACAAGTCAATGACAAGCTAGGTTATGTGGGCTACCAAAAC
>NW_008751756.1:171703-174989 GCF_000715545.1 Opisthorchis viverrini
CCCCCCCCTCCCCCCCCCGATGTCTGGCTGCAGATGATGGTTGTGCACCTGAAAAAAGACTACACATAAAGCGGACCGCACAACCCGCTGGCCAATCGCCTATCAAAAAACTTGGACGTAACAGTGAATCCGTAGGCACTTTTACAGAGAGTCGAAACGGGAGATTCAACCGTTAAAAGCGATCTCTTGATTTCTTTTATTATACGACAATAACATGGCTTTGGGAGATTTTAAGGCTTCAAGACCCCTACGTTTGAATTGGTTATAACACATGCAATGAGATCCCGAGGGCAAATTCGAATACGCAAACCGTCAACAATGTCTTGGCCGTGAAACAATTGAGTGAGTTGATCACTACAGGTGTGAATTACAGAGATTCCCAGCAAACGAGTATCACGATCCGTGCATCGTCGTGAGGTGAAACGGAGCGGTTAGATCGTGGGAGCTGTCCGGTTCAGTGAACCGACTCGGGTAACTGCACAGACCCTAGTAAAATAAACCTCATTTAGGGAGGATATCCACGAGACCCTAAAGGGGATGTGGGGCTCGCGGTAGCGAACACAATCAAAATCTTCACATTTGTATCCCGGGGCACCTAATTCATTATCAGTACGCATCTAAATCTAATCGATGTATTCAAAATGTAGCAGCGGTCGGAGCTGCTCTTTATAATTCTATAAATCACCAATGTAAACAGTTCCTATTATTGCGACCAGAAAAGTGGAATTACAGATTGGGATACCATTGCAATGTAAGCGTTGTTCACTGTCACTAGTTAGAATCGTCTAAAAATGTGTCGCAATATTGGCAGCTCAGACCGGGAGCTTATCATGTGGCTGTTAATCAGTTCCCCGAGATCGGTTTTCAACAGCTGAGGAGACATCCTCAGTGCGCGGTTGAGTGGGGCTGTATAGCTCCCAAAGACTATCTGCTATTTGTTGGTGTGACTGGCCAACTGGGATACACCTTTCTTGGAACCCCAATCGGTTTCCGTTTACCGATATGTAGTCGTTGGATTCGCTGGGTGCGTTGTGGAACTTCTATCTCAGGACCTAGTTCCTGTTCTATTGGTCGGTTTCAGATTTCTGTTGCGTTGTAATCTGCCGCCTTTTCAATTGACTGGCTCTCTCTTTGATTTGATTGGTCCGTCCTCAATGTCTGTTACGCCGTGGTTTGATTACGCGCTTGGCTGGTTGCGATCCTCCGTTTGAGGTATTTTTTCTTCTTGTACTGGGAGAGCTCTCGCGTTCGATCGATCATTCCGATGCCTTTCTGTGTTAAGGGGTTCTGAGTTGTTTTTGTTCATTTTGATTCCTTGACTTGGTTAAATGAACATTCCAGTAAGTCTGGTTAGTCTTTTGGGGGTAGGATCCATCTGGTCCTTCTCGTGGAGTTTCGAGTCTTGTGGTTGTGGATTTTTTTGGCCTTAAGGATTGACGGATCGGATCAACTTCAATTCCTTTGTCGACAGCTGTTTCGGCTGAGTACTACGCTCCCATTAATTAACGTTCATTCCTGACTCGTGCTCGGTCCAGTACGTGTAAGTCGTTCCAGTCGAATTCGTATTCAGTCTGATCTTCGTACCTGGAAGACGAGTAAAAATTGATCGAGGCTTTCAACAGGAAGCTTCCATCCTGTCTAATCCACATAGTGTTCGACACAAACTTACGTTGAATCTTGTATACTACGTTAGTCCTCGTTCGTCACTGTCTAACTTTTCTTCTGACTGTGACACTGCTCTCCAGAGTGTATCAGTCGGTTCGCAGACCATAGTCGTATTATGCTACCGTAAAATCTTCCAGTCAATTTTGAAATGCTTTTTTAATTTTTTTTTTACCTAATCTGTGTTGCACAACCAATCCAGTTGGGCCATTTGAGGGTTCACCAAATAGTCTAATGAACTGAAACGGCCCAGCTATGACACCCTTTCGGTGTCTAGGTGCCATGCTACTAGAAGGAAGTTCGAAGGCCTGGATACTTCCAGGGTGCCCAAGCCTGGACAGAAGTAGTCGAGATGTGGAGATCGGGTTTGAACTGCGGACCTTCCGGTATGTAAGTTCACGCCTTAATCACTGAGCCATATCGACCTCATCTCCAAGTAATGTTCCTTCGGTATCCACTTCTTTGAAAAACCTTGAACAAGTGTTCCTCTTCTTTGATCTTGGCTTTCGTGGCGTCGCAGTACGTCTCAATGCGTTTGAACACTGTCCAGACACAGTTTTGTTTGTGGCAGTTTGCTTGGGTAGCGGAGAATTTGGTTGGCATGCGTTACACTTCCGTAGACTTCGGATTTTTACCTGCCCATTCGGCAATCTTGTGATAAGAACACCCAAGAATACTACGTTTCCATCATTTTCTTCTATTGTGAGTTGTAGGTCGTCTAAAGTCTTATTAATTGGTTTTTCCGCTGGAGTCCTTTCCAATCGCGTACTGGTGATATCTTCCCAATTGGTGGCCAGCCAATCGCTCCCAGTTGAATGAGAGAAGCGAGACGAACGACAAAAAGATGGGGAGACGGGCAGCCAAGGGCTCAAAATATTCGGATCGATAAAGCCGTTCAGCCAGAATGGCTGATTCTAAGATAAACAAAAGGCCAAAGTTAATTGAGACTAAAAACGTGAGTAATTGAAAATGATTCCCTGAGGGTAAAGGATAGGCGAAAGATGGCGGGACTGCTACAGGCACCTTCTAACTGGTTTTAACCGATTGATAAAGTGCTTGTCCCTAGAGTACGAGCAACGTAGATCTTAGGATCAAGTTGGAGTTTGTGGCAAGAGGGACAAGGGATTTGGTCAACATAGCAAGCTGTTATGATTCGCGTTGCCCGGACTGAGCTGCGTCGCGACTAGAGGTGCATGGACCATTCAGCAGTCGGGACGGGTTGCTTAAAGATTAGGGTGAGCATGAGCTGCGGTCAGAGTGACAGAGGCGCTTGGTGGAAGTAGGGATTAGTTCAGTAATGTGATCCTAGATAAATATCGTGGTGCTAGTACCACTGATGTCTCTCACTGTCACCTAGGTGACTTTAGGCTTTATTCATATATTTTACGGTGTAGCCACGAAGTGTGTGAAACTACCCCAATGATGGACTCTGAAAGTTCAAGGTAATTATTGGGTCGCACGTCTGGTTCCGTCGCGTTATCCATTCAAAACACCATATCGTCAACGGTTTCATGAAATTCCACCCGGAAGCCGGAACCCGTCTACAAAAGAGGCACTTTGTTTTGCGACCAAAAGTTGCGTCAGTGAAATGTCAGGACATTTTCTCGAAGGATATGTACAGCTT
>NW_008751756.1:179774-231462 GCF_000715545.1 Opisthorchis viverrini
ATATATATATATATAACCCCTAAAGGAGCATCGCTGAAGAGTTCATAACGGCTTTATCCGTAAGCCAGCATCTCGTGTGAAGTACGTGTAAGAGATATCGAATACCTACCTACCTCTCAATATGGCCTTTCTATGAGGGATTCACGTATACTATCTGCAATGAACACCAGTCAAACAAGTAGAGCCGAGAGAAGACGGTTGGCTGGTTATGACGGGAGCTGATTCACTGAACTTTTAAGAGCAAAACTACTTAGCGAAAATCCCGAGGTCAAACCACAGTAAAGGCTGAACACGGCACGTTTTCATTACAATTGCTGGAAAGAAAAGGTACGAGCATGGAAAGGTTGCAATACGAAACGGCCTGATCACTTGATATCGAGGAACGAATTGGTAACACAGGTTTCGAACTGGTTGCTGGGCCTAGCGATCTCGTTGAAAACGTTGTGTCCCCAATCAAGGTGACATCACCAGAGCGTAGTGGAGAAGCGGCGCTTTCGGTGTGTGTACACGAGTGAAGCACCACCGAACGTCTATATACCACGACGTACTGCTCATTCAGGACGTACCGCTAAACCACAACGCACCGACAATGTCCACTCGATCAGTGGCGAAGCGTCTGCACCACAGTGAGCGGACTGTACTCACACCAACGAACTGATCGTGCTTGTCCAACTATGACATACAAGCCCTGTTCATTATGTTCACGACCATTATCTGGAAATTTTCTCGAGGTAACTGGACAAATCGAAAAAGAAGAATAACACGAAGAAGGTACTGTATTCCAGGAGAAGAAGGCAAGTTTTTAGCCAGACTAAAAGGGATTTTTAACCAATTTGTGTCCCCAAACCCTACATATATTGTCCCTGCTGCTTCACAACCCGGCCTCGTTCGTCTTCCCCTGACGTGGTTGCCAGCTATTGTTTGGCGGCTTGCTTCACTCTCGCTAATATCCCTTGAATCAAATTGCATTTGGAGTCTGCAAGCGGATTACGAACTGCAATTTCAAGTGTGTCAAACAATCGATGGTAGAAACACAGAATGTCTTTATTAGCCGAGCCCAATTAAGCCTGCCAGTGTGTATGTTGTAAAACAGATCACAGAAAGTGCAAGAAAGAAGCAAGATTTCTGGCGGATTCGAGAAGATGATAAGACGAAAACTGTCGTCTAGGGAGGCATTTAAGTAAGAAGCTGACACAGGTCATTTTAAAAAAGAGACAAGTAAGTGGAGAGAATGCTGGAGCACCGGACTGAGGTTTTGAGTGCCCAGTACGTGAATGGTACGTTTTGTCAAGGTGCACCGGGCGGTTTAAGTGACAGGAACAGGTTGGTCACCGAGCAGGTTTGGCGCAGCTTGGGGCGCGGAAGTTGTTTCTGATGGCTGTGAAGCAGGAAGGATACGGAACATGAAGGTTACAGAGGCTAAAAGTGGGCGGCGAAAAACGAACAAATAAGCAAGGCTTAGTTATGGTGCTTCTTCAAAAGTAGGGCTTTCGAAAGGTAAAAATTTGAGGCTTTTTGGCAATAAACGGTACTAGGTTGGCAGATAAGACGGGGGTAGATTTTGTAGTCTAGTCATGTCACTGAATGAATCGAATTCAAGATTTGAGAAACCTTTAATGGTGGCACTGATTCGATTTCCGTAGAAGAGCAAGTGGTCAACAGATGCATCATAGTGGAGCTCGGCTACCAGACTCTAAGTACGATTGGAAGAGAAATAGGTTTCGGGTACTGACAAAAGTTGATGCACAATGACCGAACAAGAAATCTAGTAAATTGATGGCGTTCATTGCCTACACTATCTTAAAGAACCCGCAGAAGATAAGCGTCCAAAGCTAGCAGTCCATGAGAGGCAGTCAGCTCAAAATAAATCACGAATTGGGTCAATAGCAAGGGGCCAAAAACTGAGGGAGACTTACTACAACGAACACATGAGTCGGTATTTGCCGAAGCATCCGTTCTTCCATGTGAAGCTTCAAAGTTTGTTCATCCCCAGGACCGGAACCGTCCACTCGCGTGAGAGTGATACGTAGGCTGTGAGAGGACACGGAACAAAGAACAGTTCGAACGATTTGGAACAGGACAACGGCAGGCCATGTCATGGGATGCTGTCTCGTTAATCAAAATCACTGGAGAGCGTAAAGCACGGCTAAAAGACGTTTTGGTGGATTAAAGTGACTCTTCTCCTTCGAAAGACCATCACAGAAAAGTTATGTGATTGGCCTCACCTTGGGGATGCAATTGCACCCTAGCTGAAAAGACCACAAGGGCAACTGTTGTTGTAAAGACCGGTCCCATCAATACGACCGAATATGCCTGATCACTATGGAACGTGGGGGCAGACTAACTTGTGTACAGTCGCAGTACATACCCTCATTGTGGCTCACATTACGTCAGGCTTGTAGTACCAGATCCACAGACATGTTCATTCATGTTGATTGCACAGGAAACTCAGTGCTACCCAAAGAGATTCTACGCTTGCTAAGAGATGCGGCCTAGCGTAGGTACACAACTCATTAAAAACACTGGCTTCACACGGAACAGAATATGATGCTGATGAGTCACCAAAAGTTGGTGGGTTTTTTTACGGTGGTTACCTGAACAAGCAGACTATCTGAACATAGCTCACCACTACAAAGTTCGTGTAAGTAAGCTCAGCAACACCACAGGCAGTCTTCTCTATTGAAGAACCGTGTGTATGAATAGATGTAAGGAGAGTTACTCAACGAAGTAAACTGTAAAAAGGCGTTGCAACTCTGGATCACAGTGAGT
The DNA here is from genome assembly GCF_000715545.1 of Opisthorchis viverrini. Taxonomy (NCBI): domain Eukaryota; kingdom Metazoa; phylum Platyhelminthes; class Trematoda; order Opisthorchiida; family Opisthorchiidae; genus Opisthorchis; species Opisthorchis viverrini. The sequence goes on from NW_008751756.1 coordinate 182,544, forward strand.
TTTCAGCAGCAACATTAAATCACGAAATCGTAAGTGTGAGAAAATGTAAGCCCTACACTGTTGGCGAAAATAATTACACGGAGGACAATAATCCATTGGGACGCAAACGAGCGACAAATCGAAAGAGTTCAGTAGCTAAGAGGTGGAAATAATGGCCGTAAGACTAGAGTTCGAATCCAACCCTGGGTCCTACCTGAGCTCGCACGATCTGGTAGTACCTCAACTTCGTGCTTACTTCGAAAGGGTCATTGATATATACGCCAACGAGTTTCTAGCATATTCTTCTGCTTTTCCTCAAAGTGAATCAAGTCAACGTCTAATTCAACGGCCGTTCACGCAACTGTTCGTCCTACACAGTCCGCACAGTGCAGTCCAATAATTAGCCAGAAACGAAGGAGCGAATTTGTGAACGGGAGGTCTGCAGACACATACGGTCCCAAGAAGAATGAGCGACATTTTCATCAAATGAAAACACAAAGTCTGGAGGCTATCATACTAACACAACATTGGCGGTTTCTATAGCAACCACTGCTGGTGGTTTCCAGTCGTCATTTCTTCTAGTAATTATCTGATCATTCGGTGTGTGAAACCAGGACATAGAAGTGAGCAGAAGGGGGGGGGGTAAATAATATCATCCAGCTGCAATATTCTTTCGGTGCCTAGTTGCAATGTCATCCGAACAGAGCACGAGATGAAGCCAGGTTGCTTGAGCCTAGATCCGAACAGTCGAGATGTCGGGGTTGGGCTCGAACAACTCTAATAGAACCGCCTCGAGCTGAAATACCATGAAACAAGAGCCAAGAAAGAGATACACTGAGGTGGACACTTTACTGACTACAGGACAATACATTAGGCCCATGTATGCAATGCAAAATGAGTCATACGGTACCAAATTTCGGCCATTTTACGTGGTTTGATTAAAGTGTAAAAAAGGAGCCGAAAGTGCGAATGTTACCATAACTGCATTGCCTAAGTACAAATTGGTGTAAAGCTAAAAACATTGACAATAGGTTTCACGTGAAAGATGAATATCTCAAGCATGTGAGTTTAGCAAAACCTTACCGTGGGATAACAAGATAACCAGTAAATAAGGGGAGAAATAAGTAACGTAAGAATTGGGGAGAACCGGGGAGAACACGCAGACGTAGTTTGTGCTGGCCGGAGAACATGAAACTCGGAGAAGGTTCCAGCTGAATGAGGACTTCCTGGGAAAGGTGGAGAAAGAGTTGAGGCTGAATGAATAGTTCGATAGCAATAGGACAAACCAGGAGATAAGCTTGAAAACGTCTGTTTCATTGGTAGAATTTTCAAATCCAAATGAACTTAGGAAAGGAGCCTAGCAATCTGTTATTAAATGGCATCGAAAATGACCTCATCCCCTCCAAGGGCACTTGTGTGATTCATTTCAACAAATGCTGTGAATCCTTGGCCGGTATTCCGGATCTTGACGACGCCCCTCGGAAGCAGCGCAAGTGATGGGGGAAAGTGAGCCTACGATCTTCCCATGGATTGTGTTGTTGAGACCAGTGAAATCTTTGACGTCGCATTGCGCGTTTCACGTGTGAATATCTCAAGCATGTGAGTTTAGCAAAACCTTACCGTGGGATAACAAGATAACCAGTAAATAAGGGGAGAAATAAGTAACGTAAGAATTGGGGAGAACCGGGGAGAACACGCAGACGTAGTTTGTGCTGGCCGGAGAACATGAAACTCGGAGAAGGTTCCAGCTGAATGAGGACTTCCTGGGAAAGGTGGAGAAAGAGTTGAGGCTGAATGAATAGTTCGATAGCAATAGGACAAACCAGGAGATAAGCTTGAAAACGTCTGTTTCATTGGTAGAATTTTCAAATCCAAATGAACTTAGGAAAGGAGCCTAGCAATCTGTTATTAAATGGCATCGAAAATGACCTCATCCCCTCCAAGGGCACTTGTGTGATTCATTTCAACAAATGCTGTGAATCCTTGGCCGGTATTCCGGATCTTGACGACGCCCCTCGGAAGCAGCGCAAGTGATGGGGGAAAGTGAGCCTACGATCTTCCCATGGATTGTGTTGCTGAGACCAGTAAAATCTTTGACGTCGCATTGCGCCATAGAATATTCTGTCTGAGGTGATGCGCGTATACTATAGGTGATTTATGATAGTGCTTGAACGTGAGGGTTAGGCGACACAACCACCAAACCGCCGAGGGGCTGTCTAAAACGAATGTATAAAAACTGACTACTTGATCTTAAACGAGTAGTACAATAACTCATGAAAGTAAATCGCACGGTGAGGCAACCGGTAGGGTCCTCAAGGTCAGTTGATACCGAAGTCACCCTAACTGAAGAATGTGTTTGTTATGTTAACAGAAGTGGCTTTGTACGGCTCTTGCAAGTGATTTCAACAATGTGAATCCTTGGCCGGTATTCCGGATCTTGACGACGCCCCTCGGAAGCAGCGCAAGTGATGGGGGAAAGTGAGCCTACGATCTTCCCATGGATTGTGTTGCTGAGACCAGTAAAATCTTTGACGTCGCATTGCGCCATAGAATATTCTGTCTGAGGTGATGCGCGTATACTATAGGTGATTTATGATAGTGCTTGAACGTGAGGGTTAGGCGACACAACCACCAAACCGCCGAGGGGCTGTCTAAAACGAATGTATAAAAACTGACTACTTGATCTTAAACGAGTAGTACAATAACTCATGAAAGTAAATCGCACGGTGAGGCAACCGGTAGGGTCCTCAAGGTCAGTTGATACCGAAGTCACCCTAACTGAAGAATGTGTTTGTTATGTTAACAGAAGTGGCTTTGTACGGCTCTTGCAAGTGCTGAGCTTTTCGTCGCTTGATGATTTTTCCACGTTGTTATGGAAAGCGAGTATTGTGCGTGTGCGGTCGACTCACCGGAGAAGACCGCAACAAGAAATGTTTATCCAACTTACCTGTGGATAAATTGTTTGGTTTTCAAGCACGAAGAAAACAGGCAACGGAGTGAGGACTGTGCCTATCGTAGGGATATCAGCCCGTACCCGCACGGGGAGTTCGAGGACAGTGCAAGAGAACAGATCAAAGCTGGTGGTCAATACCAGCGCGGAATTGGAGTTTTCGGTCGTCGATTTACTGAACAGAAGAAGAATCAGAAAGGTATTCAGAGAATGAGGTTGATCGCGCATCAAGAAGAGTACTGTACTATTCAGCTGATAAGAAATAGCTGGAAGTTTAGCTCATATTCCAAGTGTAAGTGGTTAACCGGAAGTCGGACATTTTAAGGGGGGTTTTGCTATTGCCCACATCGAAAATAGAAAATAGATTGGCAAGGAGGACTCTACAAGACAGCCATATCAGCAGAAGCGAGTGAAATAAATTACAGACCCTAATGAACAAACAAGTCTACAAGACCTACCGTCTCCAAGATACTTCATATTGTCCAAGATTGACTACTCCGTTTTCTTGGTCCAGTCGACTGACTGTCAGGATCTGACATTCAGTGACTCGGCACTCGGCCTGAACACACACTTGACAAAAAAGACGGGGGAAGGAAATAGCGAGAATGAGTGACTACCAGAAAGCATGGGAATTCCGCGGAAAGGTACCAGCGAGTTTTGGAGAAAAAACATGAACGATTGGTTATTTGGAATGGTCAGGGACGGTGAATCGACGCTGCCTTATGCGTAGCACATCACAATAAATCGAAACACACAGTATCACGATAAATAGAGTAAAATTTCGAATCACCTGGGGGCAGAGGTAAGAAAAGAACATGAGTGGCATACTTACGATCTTTGATTTGAACATCTTGATTACCGTCCGAAAATACAACAGTGTCGGACTAAAAGAGAGATAGAGGCAAGTTGATCGATGGCTACCTAAGACAGTTCTGGTCACGTGCAACCAAAAGACAAACATAGTAAGAACTAACCAGTTTGAATCGCGTACTGAGAACTTCCAAATCCCAGGGTGAACTGTTTGTCAAGTGGAGCTGGAGTATAAAGTCCTCGCCGACGATGAGGTCCGAGATGGGTGCTTGCTTTAACGAATGGGCGAGAGAGAGAATGACCGGAATAAATCAAACCGGGGGACATGAAGAGGCGCCAACGTTATTGGAGACAAAAAGTAAGTGAAGTACGGTCATTCAAGTAAATTTACTTGGGATAAAGCCAGATAGACTGCGTGTTGCGCTCTAGGAATATGCTAATAACCTGTTGGAGTTGCCGTGTTAGTTGAACTTATTTGAGCAGTTCTCTTCCCAACACAGTAATTTTGGTTAGCCTACGTCAACTCTGTACCCGGCTTGTTTGATCGCGCATGCGTACCCTTGGCCGTGCGGGGGGGACTTGTACTCCGGATATCTGGCGCGGGAGGTCAGCGTGTTGTCATTACCACCTAATGGACGCATCTGGGTGCACACGTTCACTCTCGGGAGATGATATTAGTATAAGCTATCCAAAGTTTAAATTAATTCGAAGTAGTTAACAATAATCCATATACATTCCCCTTCCATCGGTTATTTCAAAAGTATGAGTGGACCAGGCAATTTCAAACCTAGGCCTCCTAACCCATCTGACTCAGTTTTGTGTAACCGCTTCCCAATGGAAGATACGAGTTTTTACATCTGCTTATTCGGCGCTTAGATTTCCAATGGTAGAGCGGCCGAAGACCGTCACTAAGCCACCTATTTCAGCTGTTTCCCTTAGGTTTTCAGCAAACATCACTCACGACAACTATTCAAATCGACTTCAACTTGGTGCGCGGAAAATTCCACGTATCCAGAGCGGTAGTAAGGCCTTTCCAAGCACGCAATGCCTCAGGAAGATAGAATACTTTCCTTTTATTAATGTCAAGCTGATCAGACCACTTCTGGATTACAGTGAGCGATCCAAAGAAGAAGCTCTACGACTTCACGCACAATTTTTCTGCATTTTCTACGCTCTCTCACTTTCTGATGACAAGAACTGCATCAGCTGGAATCAACGTGTCCTTGGTAAACGGTTTAAAGCTGATAAACTGAACTAGCTAGGAGAATTCCTCGATGGATGGACTGACCACACTGCACAGGTTGCGCTGGCTTAGCCACGTGCCGTGCACGCCAGTCGACCGAATTCCTCGAAGAGCACCTTTCACACAACCACATGAAGGGTAGAAGAAAGCCAGAGGCGGCAGCGAAGTATAAAAGCCAGTACCAGCAAACTCAGCAGCGCAATATGCTAATAACCTGTTGGAGTTGCCGTGTTAGTTGAACTTATTTGAGCAGTTCTCTTCCCAACACAGTAATTTTGGTTAGCCTACGTCAACTCTGTACCCGGCTTGTTTGATCGCGCATGCGTACCCTTGGCCGTGCGGGGGGGACTTGTACTCCGGATATCTGGCGCGGGAGGTCAGCGTGTTGTCATTACCACCTAATGGACGCATCTGGGTGCACACGTTCACTCTCGGGAGATGATATTAGTATAAGCTATCCAAAGTTTAAATTAATTCGAAGTAGTTAACAATAATCCATATACATTCCCCTTCCATCGGTTATTTCAAAAGTATGAGTGGACCAGGCAATTTCAAACCTAGACCTCCTAACCCATCTGACTCAGTTTTGTGTCATCGGTTATTTCAAAAGTATGGGTGGACCAGGCAATTTCAAACCTAGGCCTCCTAACCCATCTGACTCAGTTTGGTGTAACCGCTTCCCAATGGAAGATGCGAGTTTTTACATCTGGTTATTCGGCGCTTAGATTTCCAATGGTAGAGCGGCCGAAGACCGTCACTAAGCCACCTATTTCAGCTGTTTCCCTTAGGTTTTCAGCAAACATCACTCACGACAACTATTCAAATCGACTTCAACTTGGTGCGCGGAAAATTCCACGTATCCAGAGCGGTAGTAAGGCCTTTCCAAGCACGCAATGCCTCAGGAAGATAGAATACTTTCCTTTTATTAATGTCAAGCTGATCAGACCACTTCTGGATTACAGTAAGCGATCCAAAGAAGAAGCTCTACGACTTCACGCACAATTTTTCTGCATTTTCTACGCTTTCTCACTTTCTGATGACAAGAACTGTATCAGCTGGAATCAACGTGTCCTTGGTAAACGGTTTAAAGCTGATAAACTGAACTAGCTAGGAGAATTCCTCGATGGATGGACTGACCACACTGCACAGGTTGCGCTGGCTTAGCCACGTGCCGTGCACGCCAGTCGACCGAATTCCTCGAAGAGCACCTTTCACACAACCACATGAAGGGTAGAAGAAAGCCAGAGGCGGCAGCGAAGTATAAAAGCCAGTACCAGCAAACTCAGCAGCGCTGGTCATTGCCGTCTTCCTGGATGGGGGCTTCGAGATGGGCCACTTCAATGATTGGAGACATTGCCAGACGTGGCCCGGTCGCGCTCTCAATGGCGCTCATGCATCCAAGCTATTGCCTACAATGCATAGCTCCCCTCCCAAGTAAATACACTCGGTTCGCAGTATCCTAGACTGACAACTACCTGCTCTTCGAGAGCGGTCTTAATTGTAGCATGGTTCCCTCTAATCTAATTTACTCTCCTTGACCTTCCAGGAGGTGAGGTCGGAAAAAACTCGGTTCCGCATAAGTAAATTACCATGAAATTGAACCCGGAAATCCGAAAACAAACAAAAATTCAAACACGCCGGGACAATATCATTGCCACAACAAAGTAGCCATCAGTCTAGACCATCCAGATAGGATTTTGAGCATCACTCGTAATTGTATGGTAGATGAGCTTCTGTTTACTTGATTATGTGCTTAACATGCATTGAGAAGGTTCTCTTGAACTCGCTTGTCCCAACCAGCAGTTTAGGGTAGTTGCTGGACGAGCGTGACGCTCAATCGCTAACTGAAAGATCATTTTCCTAAGCTGGGAAGCTTGCTGTCCGGTAAGGTATGACGCTCAACAACTTTTGTTTTGGACCACCGTGGGGTTTGCCGTAAACTCTCGTTCTCGCGTTCACAAACATTTTCGGCCCAAGCAGTTTCCGTTCAATGCATCCGATGATTATTCGACCATGTTTGTGAACAAAATGAGAATTGAGATACTCGGCTTGTTTCTCATGTGACGCGAATGCGGAGAATACTACTCATGTATGAGTAATCGGCCCGAGCGAAAACACTGAAAGCGTGCTCTGGAATGCCGCTGCATATCAAGTGCAGATTGAAGGCAGCTATCGATTGCATCAGTTGAACGATCGAAAGCGCTCCGCAGACTTAACATGACACTTCAATAGTTCTGCCAGTGCCAAACTGAAACTTCCACAAATTCAGCGAACACATGCGTTGCATGACGTGTTAATAAGTTGGGGGGCTTCCTTTTTCAGTAAGTTAAGTTGGTATGGGCGAGGACAATTGGAACTTTTGATCGGGGACGGAATTCGCTGAAAATGGATCGAAACATTGGTAGTTCAAGTACGTTAGTTGATTGTAGATCAGGTGGCTGTTGTTCATTTCGTCACCGATCGTGCAGATATCATCGATACGCTCACTGATGAGTACTCCGAGGTTGGAAATGAAACGTTTGCAAGCAAATTGACAAGCTCGGCAAACAGACCAACAGCCACCTTATCTACAACCAACGGAATTCACACTTGGAACTTCGAAATTCCCTCAGTACTTAGTGTATATTCACATGAGAGGATGTTTCAGCTCGGAGCGACACAACTTTTTTCTTCTATTTTAGGGGCTTCCCTGTACTTCTCAATCCCATACCACCGGTGGTCATAAGATGTAGTGGCCCGGATACGGTTCAGTCTTTAAGCTGAACTGAACTAAGCACAAGACAGCATAAAGCACACTTACGAGAATGGACAATGTTTGCCAGGTGAGGCGGAACGGATTGGATACGTTGATTTCAGTCATAGCAACCTTGGCACATTGACTTTCGAATCGATCGGCCTTTGAGTCCGAGGAAGATTGATCATCAGTCGCTTGGAGACGGACGCTACATGCGACGTCTTGATCCAGAGAGGGAGAAAGAGTGAGTAGGCAGTGTGGAACAGATGGGATCAGTAAACTAGTTCGGTAGTTCAGTTGACACCGAAGACTGCGTGGACCCGCATTGGCACAGCGTAGGAATAGGGGACAGGTTGTGTGTTCGTTCGGAGTCAAATCAGACAACTGGGGTGTGGACCGGAACGGATTGGATACGTTGATTTCAGTCATAGCAACCTTGGCACATTGACTTTCGAATCGATCGGCCTTTGAGTCCGAGGAAGATTGATCATCAGTCGCTTGGAGACGGATGCTACATGCGACGTCTTGATCCAGAGAGGGAGAAAGAGTGAGTAGGCAGTGTGGAACAGATGGAATCAGTAAACTAGTTCGGTAGTTCAGTTGACACCGAAGACTGCGTGGACCCGCATTGGCACAGCGTAGGAACAGGGTACAGGTTGTGTGTTCGTTCGGAGCCAAATCAGACAACTGGGTTGTAGACGTACCGATATTGGCACCTGAGCGCTTGTGACTTTCCAACGGAGTAGGATCGTTAATACTGATCTGGTCCGGTTCTTTCAATCCTCGAGGGCGCAATTCCCGATGCACAGAGTCCCCGACAGAGGTGTCCTCCGAAGAATGGATGGCGGGCTGCCTAGTCAAACTGACAGATAGGCTAACAGGAAATGAAACAGAAGTTTCAGAGAGCCTTGGAAGCAAGCATATGTGTGCAGTGCAGTAGCAAGCAACACGCACGGGAGGCTGCAGATAAAAGAGACTAGAAAACGCAGTCAAAGTAAGAAGGAGAGCACAGTATACTGTTTCGATAAGCAGTCTGGAAATGCTCTGTAGACAACTTTTAGTCAGACAGATTCTTCGCCATACCTGCACTGAAACGATCAGCTGAGTTCGGGTTGTTTGCCTGGAGCATACCATGAGGCGCTTTCCAAATACGAGGAACGTGTTTGGTTGCGAAAAACAGCCCAAGTCAGGTTTTATGCCCTTAACCAGGTGACCAATAGGTAGTCTGGGGAAGTGATTTACAGGATTCTCTCCATAGGCGATGAATAACATCAAATCACAAATCATACATTTCTTTCGATCGATGCTAGAGACAACCTACAGCTGTTACAGTTGAGCACTAATTTCATTTCATTCTATTATCTTGAACGTTGCTTGGTGGGGTGTAGGAAAGCAAGCCTGATGTAAAAAAAAAATCATTTCACCCTTTCGTTGCTTAGCTGCCATGTCATACGAAGGAGGCACGAGGGCCGGGATACTGCCAGGTTGGCCAAGTCTAGACAGGGAAAGTCGAGAGGTAGAGGTCGGGTTCGAACCACGGACCTTCCGCTCAGTAAATTCGCGCTCTAATCACTTGGTCCATCTCACCCCAAGCAAGCCTGGTGTGGAGAGTAATTACTCAGAACTGGCTCGTAAGCCGTGTTCTTCTAGTCAGTCCATTACACCTTGATTTCAGTGTTTGCGTTTAAACCCCCTCTGCTGAATTACCACAGTTCATTTGCCGGTGTGGTATGGGATACGATCCACCTCTGAGAGCTACATTTGACGAAGCGATGACAAAAGAATTGACTCACCGGAATACGATAGAGCTACCAATAGGATCTACTCTCCCATAATAGCAAACGGATCATAATCTGCGGTCAATTATGTAAGGGAACCTTCAAGACAAAATGGGGACGCGATAATGCACGTTGATAAAACACCATTGGAGTTATATTCACATGCAAATCTGAAGGTGGTTATGAGTACGGAAGTTCGCAAAAAGGTATTTATCCATCACAGCTTATTGCCTTGAATAAAATGACCGGGGATTTTCGAGAGCGTTTGGACATCATTCCAGTCGTCTAAATGTGGTGAAATAGATGACCGACGAACACATAGTGAGTATACATCCTGCACTTAAATTCATCTGGATAGAAAAAACGCTGGCGGATCAAAGATCAAAGGGGTGGAGCACAAGCGGCGTCTTTCTGTAGACGTCTGTGGGTACACTAGAGACCCCTTGATTGGTTTTTGGACTCACGGTTCATCTTGGGTGCGCCTTGTTGGTACCTCGAGCTAGCGATACCGGTGAGGTCCAACGATACAGATGAAGAAGGGTGGTTATTAGGAAGGATGAGAGATACACAATATACTGATCTTGTGAGAGTATGTCGGCAACCGAAACAGGGCGTAGAGTTGTATGTCATCAACATTCGACAAACGAAGCGAATGATTCTTTGTGAAAACGAGCATCCGCACTGGTTCCGCCACAGTTCGTGGATCACAAGCAAGGAATACAATCAGTTCAACTTCGTAAACGGGTTCAAAGCACATCAAAACGGTTCAACTCACGTGACATGTGTGGCTTCGATCGATTCCGTATTGTGCACGTGACACTGTACCGCATAAATTTCCTGAGTGAGAGCCGGTGAGGTGTGTACTAGATTCACCTCTAATTTCGATTCACGTTCTCGGATCCTAAGGAGACAGCGAACAGTAAATAGTGTTTTTCTACCTGTGTTGAAACGGAAACATTCAAAGTCGATAATAAAACCGTGCATACTGCAAGAGTCCTATAGTAAGGAGTGTGTTGGGGTAGTATGACCAAACTCAGGCTGGAACCAAGCGAAATTCTGAATGATGTCTATGGCAAAAGTATTTAAGTCCCTATCGACTGTTCTATGTCCCATATATTCAGAATAGGGTTTACAGTATACCCATTTGTATGCACAGATAGCGCAAACTCAAGAATTCACACTCGACAAATTTTTCTTTGTTCACAATGCAAGCTGTACTTTTCGTGCGGGTGATGGGGCCCACAACCACCATATAGGAGGAATATGGCAACCCCTTGATCAAGGTATGGGATAACTTAGACCGCCACAAAAATCTCATTAGATTAAATCAGAAGTACCTAGTGCAACCAGTCTTACTGTACTCCACCAAAACAGTTGTCAGTTCGGTCCAGTTATGAACCATTTAGCAAGGGTATGTTGGTTCCAGTTGATCTCAGAGGGCAGATGTCCGGCAAAAATCCACAGTAACCTCAAATGATGGGAAGCACGAGCACCCAAAACGGAACACACATCAATGAAGACGGTCTGTTCTCCGAACAGCATTCTATTTTTCTCGGGGCATGGAAGGTGATTCCGGGAATCCGGTGCACTATGAACTCCAATTGACCAATATTTTAGAAGTGTGAAACTGACACAGTTGGTCGTTCACGAGTGCTTCCGATTGAGTGACGGTTGCACTAATCTCGGTGGAATTCCTAAGCGGGTGATGACCAGTAACCTTCGGTTCAAGAGTTACCTGCAGGGCATACCAGCAAACAACCGAGAAATTTGCTAACATTTCCCACAGCGGCTAAAACCAGGACTGGTTTACTTTTGCCAGCAAACTAAAGATATCTGGAGTGACAAAAACAATGAAAATTAAAGAAGATACAGCTTGGAACGATATAGAACCAAAATAACTAACTGAATCATGAGACAGTTAAAAAAAGGTTCGAAAATGTGAGTCAGGTGGTACTTCAAAAAAGCGTTTCTTCAAGTACTTAGCAACTGAAGCCGGTCGATTGGATAAGCGCCATGTGCCAGATATTTACAGTTTACCTAGACGGAACTGTTTGTCTTTGTCTAAGCCACATCTTCCAGATGGTGAAATCCTGGCACAGACTCCTCCAACCATCTAGTAAAACTACGGAGTATGATGACTGATCGTTCATACGTAATGCATAGACTTATTTCCACACCAACCTTTGCGAAGCGGAGCTGATCGAAATGGGGATAGTAGTTTGGCAAGGTACTTGACTGAAGGTGTTTTCCCTGATTGCTGTTCTGCGCATGGCAACCGGGTGCTGTTTTTGTCACTTAGTCTTGATTCATAGCTGTAGGTGGTTCGTTTTGCGCCTTTGGAGCAACGCGGCGGGTGAAATAAGGTCGCGGGAGCCTTTAACTTAACCAATCGGCTTACTGCATGAGTAAGACCGTTGAACAGTGGCTGTCTTGCTTGTTGGCGAGAACTACGTCCAATTTAAGCTACCATAAAACCATCAGTAGTACGACAAAAATCCTAAATTGGTTCAGAGCGGTCATGTAGCCGCCACTCGGGGGACGAGACAACGAATACCATAAAGGTTATTTCCAACATATGTGCGGTGATTCCCACCCATTGAGAATTCCAATAAGTCAAGGCCAATATCAGCAATCAACATGGAAATATGTTGCCTCTTGCGAAACGCCGCTGTGGTACGACAAACAACCTGCTTTTTTGGATGCCTATTTTCCAGTACTCACTCGTTGTAGCGACTCCCCTTGTAAGATCCTCCCTCAAAAACAACCAAATGGATGAACATTGTGAACTAAAGGAGCTGTGCATCCCTCAGAAATACATCAGAGTTGCCCGTCCTCTCTTACAGTACCAGGGTGTGTCGGGTACGGTCGAGTCACGAACTGTACGTCAGACCGAATTAAGCAGCCCTCGAATACAGCTCATGAGATGAACAGTTCGTATCTGTATCGGACTTCCCGGCCAAAAGTGGTTGAAAAAAAAACTGTTCAGCTGTAGTACCCTTTCGGTGCCATGCCACCCGAAATAAACACGAGGGCTAGGATACTGAAAGGTTGCACAAACCCAGACAGGGAACGTCGAGAGGCAGAGGTCGGGTTCGAACCACAGACCTTCCGCTCTAATCAGTGAGTCATTTCGCCCCAAATATGGTAGAAAAAGTGAACTCTCACAAACTGCATAGCAAAACCTGTTTGCGAAGAACCAGATGCGGCATTCAACTCTGTCGCCGACTTCATGAATCTGACTTGCATACGGAAATCAACAAAGAGAGCAACTGGAAGGTGGACAGCGCACTTCAAGAAATGGATTTTCTGATTTTATTACTACGAAATTGAATTGCCCGACAAACTAGAAGGTAAATGGGACCACCAAAAAGTGTGATGTGTGTATGATTTCCGGTGGTGTTCAAGGTATCTCACGGCTTCATAGACTTCGCAAGCCTCGGTCCAGCTAACACAGTTTTGATCGCTGATGAATGATGGAGTGAGAGGGGGATGACAGGTCGGAGCACCGAGGTTAGGCATGGTCACGTTCAGGTTTTGAACCAGTTGTATGTATCGCCTATTGACACATTCCATGAATAGCTGACACTGTGTACGGTAAGCATCGTTCGCTGAGTCTTCCATCTAAGAGTAAATAAAGCTATAGTTGACCCGAATGCTTTACACCGCTCAACCTCAGGAGAACTCATGCTGATATACCTATTCAGGACGCGTTACAGCACAGAACAAGATGCTCGCATACTGGTTGTTCGTAACCCACAATATCGAATTGCGGTAACGTCAGTTTCATTAAAGAGGTTGAACTGTCACATTCCACCACGTGGTCTATAGACCGCATACCATGTTTTCCGAGTTACCCTAGAAAAAGTGGAAAAGCTGGGTTGTTGACTGTATGGTCCATTCGATTGACTCTGATACAACAAAAAATGCTGAAAGCGCGAGAAACACCAAGAAATTCATCAATATTCTCGCGGAGCTCAGCAGCTAAGTCTGAGGCCCACGGTTCAAACTAAATCTCTGCATCTCGACTGCTCTAGGCTTGGTCAACCTGGTGTTATCTCAAAACTCGTGCTTCCTTCGGTTGGCGTGGCACCTGGGCACTGAAAGTGTCATGGCTGAACGATGCACCGGAGTTCTCAAGGGAAACAGATGCAATGCAACCGCAAAAAACCATTTTTTTTTTCGAAAAAAACGATCACAGGAACGACGTGATCCGTTTGTAGTTATCTGAACCAATGATGGCATGCTTCAAATACTCAACTTCACAGCTCAGTGATGGACATGGTGATAACGGCACAGCAGTAATTGGGACGCAAGGCGAGAACTAGCTGTGGAGAGCACTCACTCAGTTTGCATATTGTTTCCCAAAAGATCCCAAGCTGGTGGAAAAGCGGGAATTTCTATCGGCACCCCTGTTTTCGGGCAAATAACCGTAACCGGTTGGTGTTGATACTGCCGTTCCGGAGCTGACGGCAATTTGGCCTCGTTCCAGAGTCCAAAAGTGGATGAAGGAGTATGGGATTTGGATGCTGGTGTCCCCTTACGTGTGGGAGATTTGACAGACGGTTCTACGCTGGGTTCTAAAGAATCTTCGGTTGAATTGGACAACTGCCAAATCAGAGACAAGTACACCTCCTTCGTTTGGTCTAATTGGTCTGTATCGGTTGAAGGACGTCCCAATTCAACACGTACCGTATCCACCTTTAAAGCAGAAAATTGACATGTGATGAAGTTTAAGAGCAGAACAGCAATTCACTAACTCATGAATAACTGATCTCACTATGCCCATATACTAGTAAAATAATGTCACACCACTGAAGTGGGAATAGTTCCGGGGGCCATGACACAGGCCCCTGATCAAAAGGTTTGTAAGGCAAAATAAGTCCCCAAGAAGGGCGAAACCGATCGTGGGCTGTCGAAGAGTTTTCAGCAACCTTGTGAGTAGTTTCCTTTATGAAAGTATACTGCGATATCTCGAATATCGTGCCAACGGAATCATGAGGCGGCTTGTGTGCAGCACATTCAGTTGTAGAATATCATAAAAACGATAGATTCAGTTGAGTCTCTCGTGAAAACCAAATTGATTTGCAGTGCAAATGATTTCTCAAAATAAATCCTGTTCAGGACTGGGTAACCTAGCAGTTTGTCGGTCCTTTTGTTTCCTGAGCACTGCAGGGCACTGCTAAACAATTTGATCCAAGGATTTACCTTGTGCAGCGACCGGTCTAGCTATATTTGTTTCGTAATGAAATCAACGGGAACTCACCCTCAAACGTTGCCCGAGATTGTGCGCATCCAGAGAGAACAGCAGCACTTTCGCCACGTCTGTACGTTCTAGCTGGAACGGTATGTTCCAAGACTCACTTGACTGCCATTGTTTGCATTTGTCCGAGCGCAGTCCATCCGGTTTCGCCTAGGAGAAGACGGAGAGGTAAACCAACCAGGCCAACTAGTGTGATGCAGGGTTCAAACAGCTGTGCAAATTTTGGTGACGTCGCAAAATATTTCGGTAGTACTTACAAAGTGTACAAAATCGACTTGAACCCGCCGAACATTGAACGCAAACGGCGCGTGGGACCTGTGTATATATGTAAAAAGGGATTATGTTCATGGCGACAGTCGGGAAAATAGTTAAAACATGAATATTTTGAGCGGAAAGTTCGATTTGTGTATGTCAGCAGTTTCGCCGCTCAAATGTACGATCTGGAGTACGCGTGAAGGTGACGAGAACTGGATTATCCATAAGTGAACACCAACCCCTATTGTTATGTTATTTATGCTTTCGGAAGCTAAATATGGTTCTTCCTTAGTGAGAAAGTGGAGCCTGTCGACTGCAAACACCACTTTGGATACAAAGTTAGAAAGTGGGGTGGCAACACAGTTATTGTCACCATGCAGGAAATCATACATAATTAGTGTAATACGCCATAAAATTGTTACGAACCTGAAGAAGACGGCCAGCTGAATGGGCTGATCCAGAGTGTTCTGAGGCCGAGCAAAAGCCACTTTGCATTCAACTGTAACGAAAGAAGCAGACAAAGGTGATATAAGACAGCAGTTCTTGAAACAGGTGGATACAACAGACGAACCTCTGGTGCATAAGGAGCGGATGAGTTCCGTGATGAAGGCATGTTGAGAACAAATTCCGTAAGGCCAACATTCATCTCTTGAAATTTTCGCTTTCAGTCTATCCAATAATGCATGTCATCATCATCATCATCATTGTCAGCTGTAATGACCGCGTACTGGTCGTAAAGTGGTTGCAACTGCCACAGTTCCGTTCACCGATGATTTGGGGAGGTGGGGTAGAGTTGCGGATTGGAGGCGGGAATTGATGAATAAGTGCGTAAATGCAGCACTGTCAGTGGACTATCAAGTCGGGGAATTGGGAAGAGAGCTATGCATTGAAGGCAATAGTTTGGATGCACGAGTGCCATTGGAGGCGCGACTGGGTCATATCTGACAATGTCTCCAATCATTGATGTGGCCCATCCCGGGGTACCAATCTACGAAGACGGCAATGACCAGCTGAGTTTGCTGGCAATGACATTTGTACTTCGCTGCCAAGTCATTGACTGCCACTGGCTCGTTTCCACCCTTCACATGGTTGTGCGAAAAGAACCCTTCGAGGAAGAGTTGGCGGCAGGTGGCCAAGTCAGCGCAACCTATGTAGTGTGATCGGTTCATCTATCAAGGGTGTTATTTCTTCCGAATACCATTTGACGAACTTCAGCATTGCTGATCCGGTGTTCCCACCAGATTCGGGCAATGTTCCGAAGACATCGACGGTCAAACACTGAAAGTCTTTTGACGTCCTCGGCGCGCAGCGGCCAGGTTTCTGATCCGTATAGTAATATAGAGCGCACCGCAGCATTGTAAACTCGATCAATGACGGTATGGACGAGAACATTACATAAAAATTACCCTCGGGGAAAGTTCATGTTGCCAGCTTGCAGGCAGCTATTATGTCGGGGAACAGATTCCTTTACGAACTGAGCATAAGCCTCGCTTTGGTTCATTTTGTCTTGTGCCTTCGATAGTTCACTTACTTAGTTTACTATTTCTACGCATCTGTCATATGACCACAATTGTTCTTCCCGATAATCTTAAGAATAAATGTAATCCCCTGACAAAACGCACTACTCATAAGGTTGCTGAAAACCCCTTGATAGCCCACGACCGGTTTTGCACTTCTTGGGACTCACCAGGTCGGCGGAGTCCCCGAGTTTCCGTCAACCTTATGTTGTACTTCAACACTAAGTTGTGTGCGACACTGCCACTGCCACCAGCAAGTGTCCAACAGTGTCTTTGAAGCCTAGAACAGGTATCGGAAGATACGAACCTTCCCAAAACACCTGAAACGCCTGATGAAGAGGCACCCTCAGATAAGATGTAAATGTTGCTCTCCGGCGTGACCATCTGCACCGTCTCCACTCAGGACACATACGTTTGCCGGTAAATGCTAAGTTGACTGTGCTACAAATGTGCCGTTTTACGAATGGTAAACGAAATGCACCTCGCTTGTAAAGTTTTCCTTATGTCTAAAACGTATTTCAAGCGTTTAGAGCCTAGACCTTAGACTGGCATCTCAGTACCACGAATTTTTGATAGTTGCGGGCGGTTTTCCGGTGTTCCCCAACCCCACGAAATATTATATACTAATGTACCAGTTGAAGATATCAGGATAAATTTGAAGAGCCACACCGATATATATATATATACCACCTCCCCAAGTCATCGGTGAACGAAACTGTGGCGGCTATAACCACTGTACGACAAGCACGCGGTTCTTGCAGCAGATTATGACGATGATGACACTGCCGTGAAGGTTAAGCCTCCGTGCTGTAATGATCCTGTGGACCATAATGGCTGCATCTCAGCTCCTTAGGTCCAACTCTGTCAGAAAGGTCAGTGGGGAGCAGTCTAATGAATAGCAGCGAAAAATTGCAATAAATGACAGTGGCATTTTTCGCTGCGAAAGGATTTCCAGAACAGTACGACCTTTACCCAAGGTGACTAGCCTCTCCATATTTGCGGAAGCAGCGATGCTGCCTTCACCTCACGAAGAACGGATTAGAAGGGATGGGCTCTGAACACCGCACATTCTGATCGCCCAGCGGTTGAACTTGATTCAATACCGTCGCCTTTAAAATCAAGAGTCCAGTGCTTCTCAAAAGTCAGTTGCTGTACGTTGTGGCAGTAGCAGTCAGATTTTCATACCTTACACCCTGTGCCCTCGGGCTAGGTCGGCCCCTCACTGACGTTTGGGTTAAACCTTAAGGTCAAAGATTCCGCGTGGGGCTCCCGAAATAAACGGAAGCGCCAGGACCAGAGTTTAGAAACACATGCGGAGAACAAGAAGTGAATGATGGACAAAATTAAGGGAAGAGCTCTAGCCATACGCGTATCGCCGTTGTCACAAACAATTATTTACCGGACTGAAATAAATCCATAGGTCGAAATTTCAATGCCTTCGATCGGTAGAAAGCAGACAAACTGGTGAAAAACTTAACAAGCCAGACACAATTATCGCAGCCGGGAGACAATTTTCAACACTATTCAACCGGTCATAAAGCAACTACAACATGGGAGAGCAACGGGATATGAAAGCTTTCTTAAGGAGCTGTTCAGGCCGGAAAGGCCCACATTGCATGACGAACCTCTCTAACTGCCATGCAAAGTTCTTAAACTGGAAGACGTTCTGAAAGAGTTCAAGGATGCAGCGACAATTCCTCTGGATAAAAGGAACGAAAACCGACAAAAGTCGGCTAACTGCCGCGGAATCTGCCTCCTATGCACGTCAGGAAAAATTGTCTAGTGTTCTCCTCAGCTGCGCTGGTCAGTGTCATCTCCTTCGACGGGACACATCAATGGTTGGAGATATTGTCAGACATAGTCCAGTCGCGCCCTCAGAGGCGTTCATGCATCAAAGCTGTTGCCCTCAATGTATAGCTCCCGTCCCAGAGTTCATTGACAAGCCCGCAACTACGAAGCAATTACATCAGCTACCGCGTCCGACACCCCACCCCTCAAACAAATCATCGGTGAACGAAAGGAAACCAGCTATGACCATCGTACGGTAAGTACGCGATTGTTACAGGTGACGATGATGATAATGATCCTTCTCCATCGACTAGTTGCCTGAATTCGGGGATAAAAAGTTCCTAAGGAGACTGTGACGTTCGAGGCAGTCGAATTACGTTTGGCTCAAGTTGTGCTTCAAGACAAATCTTGAACGGAATCGACCGCTCACTGGATAGCCTGTGAACTGCACCAAAAACATGGATTCGCCGTAGATCGTCCTACAAAAACTTAACTTCTTAGACAGTTTTTCGTCTTAGCAAACCGTCTCACACGGAAATGAAATTATGGCTGCAAAACATCTCCTGAACAGAACGCTGCAAGAGTCGAAGTTCCATGTGCTGCCATTTGGAAACGAATGCATCTGAAGCGGAGTTACACTAGCTATCTATGCTATCCGGTTCAGCCACATCCAAGACACTTGTGTTTTTGTCAGCCTACACCAGGATTCAACACAAAGCGCCTCTGATTCAGCTAATTGGCTGTGAGATGGCGTGCTGCACGGATTTTTTCTACATTAGCAGCATACTATCTATGGACGTCATAATTGGTAATGAAGTAGGCGTACGAGTTGCAAAACCTAGCACGGTGTCCGGTCTTCTTTGGAAACGCGTGTGGACTATTCACCACTTGCGCGCAGACAGAACGATTGCAATGCATCGGCATCGAGAATTGAATGCCATACAGCATGACATGTCCGGGCTCTTGACTGGAACGACCGAATCCCCAACACCGAAGTCCTTCAAAGGCAAATGCTATTGGAGTTGACTGCAGCCTGAAGAGAAGCTGGCTCTGCTGAAGAACGAAATAGACATTCCGCCACTTGAGCAGCCTTCAGGTAAGTGTGGAAAAATGTAGCCTCCAATTTAGGTCATGAGGAGCACCTGGCGCTCGGCACAACG
Organism: Opisthorchis viverrini; assembly: GCF_000715545.1. Classification (NCBI taxonomy): domain Eukaryota; kingdom Metazoa; phylum Platyhelminthes; class Trematoda; order Opisthorchiida; family Opisthorchiidae; genus Opisthorchis; species Opisthorchis viverrini. The sequence continues at coordinate 202,018 of NW_008751756.1, forward strand.
GCTATTCGAACATGAGTGAGAAGCTTTCAGGCACGGCGCCTTTCAACGCGCGAAAAGAAGCGAAACATTCAAAAGGATCTACGTTTTCCCCAGTGGATTTGCGGAATGTACGGGATCGGTCTTTTGGATAACTAGCGTACCAGCCTGTCCAACTGAAGGACATGACTTTCTGGAATCCAGGTAAGTAGGTTCCATTTCCTAATGACAATCTGTGGGTCCTCCTAAGGATGAAACCGTCGCTAGCTACAAAATTAATGGAACACGGTCAGGTTACCAACATCACCTTGACAGTACCTTAATGGTGCCGGTCAGGTTTACATCGGTGCTAAGGGGTTGCGCGTCAACCGTCTTGGGATTCATAACATGCCAGTCATTCATGAGTATATACTATCACAATAAGCTTGCAAAAAAGGAAAACGCAACGGTAAGAGTTCGGTTCTAGCCTTAAATGCCGCAACGGCTCTTACACATCTTTTTTTTTACAAAATATCAACAAACTTGACAAAGTTCATTGTAAAAAAGACTCTAGTCCTCGCGGAATCGATCGGCATACATTGATTCACCAGCCGGAAATGACTCGTAGAGGCTCATGCAGACAGCTAGTCAGATCACTTGACACATATGTCCGATCGGTCCCTGATCGCTGAAAGTTGACTTCCTCTTAGTGATTTTATTCTTTCTCCTATACGCCTGAACTTGGAAATATGCATCGCGAAGTCATCTTTTAGTCAGTTTATGCTATTATAAATTAAGGGAAATAGAAAGCGATCCTTATGACTCTAAGAGACCTCATAGAAAAGAATGATTGTGGTTACTTTTCTGACGTACCACAAACAGCCAGACGACAAACATCTATCTCCACTCGAGGCTCATTGACAACAGTGGTCTGATCCGTGGCAGGAGGTGCGCTAACGACGGCGAGTTCAGGTTGATCAGTCACCGTGGCAGACAGCAACTGACGTAAATGCCTTGTCCATAGTGCGGTTGTCTCTTCGGGGATTTGCGTAAGTTCGGGCATGAAAAATATCGGGTCAGGAGGCATACCCTGTCACCATAGGGTAGAAAAAGCAGGTGCAAATGGATGAAACATCGGATCTTTGATACGAAACAGCAAAAACAGGTTTAATAAGGCAGTAGTTCTTGTGTTCGAATAGAAAGTTGAAAAGGTTCGCGGGGAAGCAAGTTCCCAAAAGTCTATCGAGGTCTAAACAATAGGCTATATCAGGTTGACAACCGTAAACCATGATGCTTCGGGTCGCCGCAGCTTTTGGCAGCAGGTTGCGCGGAAAAACATCTTTCCTTGAAAAACGGACAAGGTGTTAATAAGCAAGAACATCAGAACAGACACAACACTGCCACTGGTTATGGTGACATCGCCATGTCGACTGACACCTATAAACATCTATGCAGTAGGTCTTCGCGACCCTATCCTCGCAGATAACATGCACCCGCTTGCATCATCGACAAGGACGAAACAATCGCTGTTATCTAGCTGGCGTTTGTTCACCTGTTTTAAGTTTTGACAGATTATTCCAGTGGGTAGAATAACCGGCAGTTCTAGTAACCTCCTACTGTCAAGATCCTATTCAAGTTTTAGGAGAGCAGTCCAGAACGGTCCGATACATACAAATACCCACTGTAGCTCAGGTCGTGTAGAGCTCTGGTATCCGAGATACTATCCAGGACAAGTCAGGCGAATGGCTCAGTGGTTAGAGAACGAACTTACTGACCGGAAGGTCCGCGGTTCGAACCCGACCTCTGCCTTTCCACTTCCCCTGTCTAGGCTTGGGTAACCTGACAGTAGCTCAGCCCTTGTGCTTCCTTTGGGTTGTATGGCAGCCAGGCACCGGAAGGGTGTTACAGCTGAACGATTATTATTATTTATTCGGGCAAATCATCAGGAGTACCATCGTCAGAGGAACTTCGAGATGAAAGTAGGTAGTGATAGCCCCGGAATTAGAAGGGTATTTCGGTAAGCGGTGTTTCTTTCATATTCTCTCAAAAGCCTGTGCAGGCATACGAGAATTGAGGGTTTATAGTGCGGCTACTGGACAGTTGTGCTTCGGCGTTTTACAACCACACAAACATCAACGACATGTTCCTCGCAAGCTGAACAATGAGTTGGTGGAAAAAGTAGTCAAACCAAGTTCCGGCAGAAATTGGCGTTTCCATCGTAACCCAGTTCAATCAAACAGGTGTTAAAAATCTTGGTCTCCAATACGGTTTACTCTCCTGTCTTAGTCGTAACGTCTGCGGATCTCGCCGCCGATCGCAAAGGTGTGCATCTGCAATCTGGAATACTCATAGAATTGACCGATCTGTACATGGAATTAAACCATAACAAAGCGGTACGTGTTTCGTACGACTTCATTAGAAACAGAACCTTTCTGACAATGTTAGACTCACGAGAGTAGCATAATTAGCAAAAACAGGATGGAAATAAGGCTCAACAAGGGTAGAACGCCGGTTCGGAACGGACCAGGTGGTTGTCACAACAACATTCATAAAAAACAAGCCATTGAAATCAAAAGACGGGATGAATGATTTGGTCTGGACTCTGGGTGAACAACAGACTGATAATCTTCGCAGGTAGATTATCAATAAAAAAGAAACTGTATGGGCATAGGCGTTTCGGAGGAATATGGCCATTGCTGAGAAATAATCCGAAGGCAGTCTCTCTGAAAAGACTAATCCAGAGGCTACGGCAGTGATCAGATTTAACCCCGAACTAGTTTGCATGAACCGACTGAAAAACTGTTGCTATTTCAGTTTCAGCCCCGTTTGAAACGGATTGCCCGAAAAATCTAAGGCTGTTAGCCATTCACATCAGATTACACTACCATTTAGCAATAAGGCCACGAACATTGGTTCCAAGTCATAGTTAGTAATCGCTCCAATGGAGGGCGGGCAGAAGGCCAATCAGATTGCTGGCGTTTGGACCCCACGTAGTCACTCCATTGACCAGTTGATCAGTGACACCGTCCAGCACTGAGCTTGAATCACTCCGTAGGTCAATATCAACAAAGTAGTGCTCTCGACAAATTCCAGTCGAGAGTCGACGAACAAGAAGACGAAACATTGATATACTGGTGTATGTTTAATGATAATGTAATAACCGTTCATCTGTAATACCCTTTCGGTGCCTGGTTGCCATGCCACTCGAAGGAAGCACGACGGATGAGATACTTTTACGTTACCCAGACCCAGGCACGAGCAGACGAGATGCCGAGGTTGGGTTCGAACCACGGACCTTCCGCTTAGTAAGTTCGCACCTTAACCAATGAACTATCTCGAGCTCGTAACCTTATCCAGATTACTATTTTAGACCATTGATGGAATCAGTTCGATTTACAGTAGTAAAGTGCTTAAGGCCCATGACTTAGACTGGATAATGTATTCTATCGGTCACCAGTTCAGCTGATGAGTCGAGCGACTCCCGCATTTGCAGAACCTGGTCTAAAGAGTAAAAAACAGGATTGTAGTTGTTCACGGGTATTTCTAATTCGCACGCACGCAAAGCGTCAGTTGTCTACAGAAACCTCATCAAAGTTGCCAGCACTAATGAGGTCATACTAAAGCACAAACACTCGACGAAGTATTGGCGTACAAACCACCTACCTGAAGTAACTGGAATACAGCAAGTTGCAAACTTTGTTTGTCTGAAACGGCTAGCAGGGTCTCTGTGAAAAGAAATGAAGGTGAAGAGGGGTGAACGGAAGTTACTCACAAAGGGACGAAAAAAGTTGGACACCAAAAGCTTCAGTTGAAGTTGGAATGTCTATATACAAGTTCCTAATTTTGTACGCATTTGGAGGTGAGCGAATTCAGTTCCAAATTCGTTTGGATTGTCGTTGCTGAAACCTGGGCTGAGCAGGACCGAGCACATATTTATCCGAAATGGAGAGTTTTTGATCTGCGGTCTGTGAATATGAATGCTCACCAGCAGGAGTTGTACCATATCCGTTGCCGACTTTCGGAGCCGTCCTATTAAGTGATACTTCGGCTCTTTTTTCAAACAGTTCAAAAATAAGGCTCTCCAAAGATTGTGCGGAAAGTAGCCCAGTGGAAAAACAGTCCCCATCGGGCAAAAGACGATCCAAATCAAGTCGGCTTCCCAGATGTGCGCTGGCCACCTCGTTGCGAAACCGGGAAGAGTAGCCTGGACTAAGCGAGCGAGGTCGGGAAGACTGTGATGGAGGCAAATGCGTGGAAGAGAGACAGCGTGGGGACAGTGATCGTCTTTGGGTGTCGCCACATGTCTGCAACACAACTCGGCGGAACAACCCGGTCAAGGGAACGCAACACTTCGCCACATTACAGGATCTGGACATATCACGACATGAACGATGAAAGATTGATAGACGATGAACGTGTATCCTAGACGCATCACTCTTCAAAGAGTATAGGTCTGCCCCATGATCCTCCTTGCAGCGTCGACTCACTTCTGGTCGGTAAATTCGGGAAATATCACCGAATAAAGTAGTCAATGCCGGCTGAGTCGAGAGGCGAGATTTTCGGAAGGTGACCGAAGAGAAGATATGTCTACGGCTCGCGTTAACCAATCTACCAGGAGTATCGGGTGCTGTGCAGTGCTCGTGACTGGTGGAATTAGGTACAGAGTACGTGAAAGCACCGCTCACAGATTGCCTTTGCTTGAAAAGTGTTTGGTGGGCTTCATGGATGGATGAATGCGAGTCTATTCTCATCGAAATGAGATGTAGTCATGAGCCGAATGCTACCTCGACGGGATGACCACTTCTTGAGTGAAGAGGCGGACAGCCTTTTAAATCGGGATTCATATCGATTGGATCGTGTGAGGCACGTGACTAATGTAAGAAGGGAAACGTGCCGTTGGAACAGTCAATAGATCAGTCGATTAATCAGGTGCAAAGTAGTACTTCCCAATAGACTGGATCACAGAGTCCAAGGCTTATGAAGCCTCCGTTGTAAATACAATGAAACAGGGAAGTTACGTCGATAGGCGATATTTTGATCGCACGAGTGCGAGATTGAATCATTCCATTGGACAAGTGTCACTGATCTTCCAGAGGTTCCAATTAGGCAATATGACAGTTGCAACCATAACTTTGTTACCAATTTAGAGAACAAACACCTTTAGGTCGCTTCCATGCAGAACGGTGCTGGGCAGAGAGCACTCTGTGAGTTAGCTGGTCCCCTGATACGAAAATTGAGTATCGTAACGAAAATTACCTGTGGAATATGAAAAGCTCGCCAATTGTGGGTGAGTTACCCCTCCACACGATAACCTGGCACTGCCTGCAGATAACTAATTTAGCAACTAAGAGGTTGACACCTCCCTAAGTCAACGAATTTATCAGAACCGTTTTCTAGACCCTTCGAACTGGCCTAGTGTCGGATGTCTATTCGCTCTGGAACGGGATCGCTGCATGCTTGCACAGTACCGAGTTTCGCCTACAGCACAGCACTGCCAGCTCCTCTCAAACACAATATTAGACAGAACAGTGGTGCTATCTGAATCTTGGAGAAACGCTCCTGCCGGACCGGAGCACCATTCAACCCGAAAAATTACCAGACGTCAAATGAAAACCAGCGCGTGCACTGACCCTAGAGGCTTGTAAACATGGAAAACTAAGAAAGAAGACGCGAAGAATGTTTGGAATGCCCAAAGACTACTTCGGTTAATCCAGCCGACCGGTCCCTAAAATTCGTCAATGACTGAAACCATCCGAAATCAAAGTTTTGAATAAAGACGCCTTGACCACTGGACTGAGCACTTTGAGCGATTCTCACGGCTACTCAGTTAGACTGTCGAACTTAGGTAGGACCATGGACGGTGAACCTAGAAATCCACACGACCTCGGGGGTTTATGATTGCATATCTTGGTGCGGATGACCTACCACCTGCATTGTTCAAGGGTGGCGTTCCTTTGTCCCATCTTCCCCCAGTTAGGGAATAAAGAGTGCTTCAGACAATTGGGAAGAATCGGTGATAGTGCCCATTTTCACAAAGGAAGTCCGTGGTGAACGCGGTAATCAACTTGAATCCGCGCGCCACCTGTCTATCGTCACCTCAGGGTGGGTCATGAAGCAAACTCCGGAGAAGCAAGTGAGATCGCTTGAGGTTAACCGAATGTTCACAGTCCGTTAGGTACCAGAACAATGTCAAACGTAAAAGCAATCCATAATTGGTATTGTTTGGTGTAAAAGGCGCTTCTAACTTTAATAGCAGTGTGAGAAGACTTAGTAATTTTCATTCAAAATTTTGCCACAAGAAGAGTAACTTAAAAAGACGAGTGAAACTTCCATATGAGAAGTCGTCACTCGAGGAGCTAGTCAACACGTGAAAAGATTTGGTCTCTGTAATCGCAGGATGAGCGGCGCTACATCCTACCTAACTGTGGGTTATTCACACTGCTGATCAGTCCCTCTGTCGCCGAAAGGTTAAGTATTGAAACTACTAGCCGGGAGGTCGCGGGTTCAAGACTACCTGGAGTCTCGTGACAGTTGAGGTTATCGTACACATCTTTAGAGCCCGAATCGCGCTTATTAATTTGGTACACTTGTGACGGTGTTTCTCTGAACCTCAAGAGGCATGTACATCAGGCTACAGTGCGGGATATTTTGTTGAATGGTTGTGAGACGTCGCCTGCTCGAGCAGCGGGACTGAATAATCTTCAGGTTTTTTAAAAGTGCCGTGTCAGAAGCATTACCCACGTACGTTGGTACCAACGAATCCGCGACGATACATTTAGCGAATGAGTGTTAGGTCGTGCAACGGGGAATTTAACCGAAAAATGTGCCCAGCACCGAAAGCTACGGTGATTTAGCCATGATTGTGCATGCCTAATCATTACCATCGAAAAAAAGTTTTGCGTGCCTGATTAGGAGTGGTGCAGACATGCGCAGACACCTCGAGGCGAGTGTAGTTTGCTAGACCGTTTTCCTAACATGTTTCATTTTTTTAAATAGGGCTTCAAAATAAATTATGGTAGTACGGTGAAACATCCGTGACGAACACTGATGCTGTCCACGATGGTGATGGTGATGGGTATCCATGAGCGTCAATCAACCCATGATCTACATTTGTTTGCTATGACCTCTCAGTAACCACACTATTAACCATAAAGTGCGCCTTTCGTGTGTATGCAAAATTAACACAGAGGCATAGATGAAGTCACTTCCAAAATGAGTCTTGTTATTCAAGGGGATTTGTAGAGTGCCAGGGCTTGGTTCGCATTTGTTCGGTCGTGATACTGAGTCTTGTTCATCTACACATATCAATCAACCTGGGTATCTACATTCACTAATCAGACGTGCTCTCTCTCTCTCCTTCCCTCTCTCTCGTGAGATGCCTAATCCGTGAATCATTCCAAATGAGGTCTTGCGCAATTTCACCGGATCCCCAGCCAGCTTCTGAAAAACAAACCTTTGCCTCCCACGAAATTCGGTTTGTGATAACCAAGAACAAAACAAATACTCCGAGATAAGGAGAGTGATGCGAAGTTTGCAGACTAAGCCGGAAATGTCTCCCCTTGTGGGTGTGCGTAAACTGTCAGCTCTGTTGACCGCGTCTTCGCTTTCTCATTTAAAAGTTGCAATCTATGCCCTGGTATTCGTGATTTCGACCAGGACATACAGTCCGTGGAGGACATGAGGGCTAAAATAACGCCAGGTTGATCAGGCCCAAATAAGGGGCTTGAAACAATAAACGGGTTACTAGGAACTCACACCCCATTTTCCACATCCATCCGCAATCCTGAGAGGGCCATGAGTTTTGAGGAAGGGGAAAACTAGTTCACTTAAAGAATTTAAAGTGATAAGAACACAAAACGCGCGATAAACCAGATTGGTAGAGATAATTTTGAGGAAGAATTATGATGAAACCGACCGCGATACTTACCAGGGCCAATCAATTCCAGTGCCGTAGAAAGGAATGTCTCAATGAGCCCGGTCATGTAAGAACATCTAAAAAGGTTACGATGAAAATATCATAGAGAATACGGATGTGCTCAATAACAATACTACCTCAGTACATATTCCATTTTCGGTTTCACCATAGAATTTCCATCCCCCGTCGAACTCCCGCATACAAGTGGGCCAGAAAAACGCACTAGTCCTATCCTGGCTACAGATTCGACAGACAGTAGTGCCTCTAAATATTACAGAAAATCTTAACTACTCGTTAAATAGCAGTATCACAATTCTCCGGAAAAAGGGACTCCTGACGGGCAACTCGACGATTCCGCGTCTGTGGGCAATCCCATATTAGATATGTTGAATCTAGAGGCAATGGAAATCCCTTATCCATTTTCCAGTGCTTTGTACACCAACCACCATATTCCATGGCACTTGGTAGTGCATGTTTTTCTCTACCCTTGCGCGTCAGACCAAATTGCAAAACGTTCTCACTCTGTACAAGGCAGCATATTAGACAGCTGCATAACGCAGCCATGAACTGCGCAAACAATCTGCCTACAAAAAGACCGGCTTGGCGAACTACATAAGCACTCATACAGTTCACTAATCAAACCAGTCTGATAAATGACGGTGGGGCTTGCAAGTGGTTGTACGAAGCACCCGTGTTCAACAGCCATCTTCTGCTGTCGGTGGTAAAGATCTGCAATTGCAATCTCACAACTGGTTGCTTTTTTCTGTCTTGATCACCATGCTGCATTATGCTAGCCCTTCCTAGCCCTGGCGATTCGTTGTCCATCTATGTGACGACATAGTACTCATGCCCCTTGCTTAGTCCATGCTGATAACCAACCAGGCGAAGGTCACTACGCGGACGGTGCACACCATGATGAATCGCCCATCATCAGTTTATCTCGGTTTAACAAATGGTCGTAAATAATGAAATGCTTGCCTACAGTAGTCTGCTGTCAAGTTTTTCTGAAGAAATCCTATCGCCATGCTTGGATACCTTACTCACCAAGGGCAGACGGAATGATGGGGTTTCACGTTGGGAGCAAACACTTGACGATTTACTTGATGAAAACCTATCGCTTGGATACCTTACTCACCAAGGGCAGACGGAATGATGGGGTTTCACGTTGGGAGCAAACACTTGACGATTTACTTGATGTCTAGCCTTTCCGCTTTCTTCACGGAGTAAGAATCGGGATAGAAAAGTAACAGAGGCTAGCGACTACGCGATTGGGTCAGTGTCACCAACCCCGAGTGCGTATCTCGTCCTTAGATCACCGTCCGAGAAGATGGCAGTTGCCAGTACAACGGAGCTTGCCGGGCCAGAATATCGTCCACTTACAATAACCACTTTATGTAGGTAAAAGTCCGAATGACATACGAACAGATAACAAGCAACTAAAAGCATCTCCACCTTGGAATGATGTGGAGAAATAGGGCCGCGAACTTACTTGAGAATGTGCTGCAGAATATCGGTGCAGATGTGCCACCATTTCTCCCGCCTGTATTCATCAACTATAGACAGATAACAGCTGCAGATTTGGAGCAGAAAAAAAAACAAGATCAATCAAGGGTGAGTAATGAGCTTAGTCTTAACCGTAAGGTCGACTACATAGTCTGCAGGCTCAAATCTACCGACAGGGATAGAAACATCCCTCCTGAGGAGTTTCCCGGAGGTAATCTGTTTGTCCTTATATCGCTGCGCTGCAGCAGTCGTTTCAAATTTAGAGTAATGAAACCAAATGGTAATTGGCTTGTTTGAAAAACAGTGGTTGTGAGTCACGAGCAAGATATATCTCAGCATCGGTCAAAAACAGGTTTCCTTGGCAAACGAGGTAAATATGTTGAGGAAATCAATTGGGTTTTATTAAAACCCGGTTTGGAAATTAGTTATTAGGGAAAAAAACAGTGACGGAGTGTGAGCCATTACCAGCAAACTCCGGCTAAGCTGTCATTGTCGCCTCCCTGGATGGGGACCCCGAGCCGAAACGCATCAATGGTTAGAGACATTGTCGGACATGGCTCAGTCGAGCCCTCAATGGGGTCCACGCATCTAAGCTGTTGGCTTCAGTGAATAGCTCCCCTCCCGATCTCCCCAACGAAAAGTCCACTGACAACACGAGTCAATTATATCAGCTCCAGTATGTCGCCATCTACCCCACTTACCCAAACCATCGGCGAACGAAGCTGTAGCAGCTATAACCATTGTAGGGCAAGTGTGTGATTCTTACAGGTGAAGACGATAACGATGATGATTATGCATACGAAACAATTACATAGAATTCATTCAACACCGCTTCCACCCTGTTTCGGGCACATCACATCAGGTGGGTGTAGTCCCCGGAATCTTCGATGTGAACAGCAATTCGGTCTTAAAGAAATTCGTGAGTTGATACTCATCTATATGTGCAAGAGCAGGAGACGCAATGAACCATACTGAGTTTCAAAAGTTTACTTAAAATTGCTTGGAGATAATAAAAAAAGCAGGCCAGGTTACTAATGGAATGAACATTTTGATGATGATCCAAAGGGACATTAGGCATGAACACTGTGTTATTACTGAGGTTGTCGAACTTAAAAAATTAGTCATAAGGTTCGACAGCTCACGGCCAGTCTCGCCCTTTTTGAGCTAATCAGTTAGTTTCTGAGTTCCCGCAAGACTTATGAACGCTCGAGGATAAGATACCAAACTAAAGAAAACATGGTGAGTGCTTGACTAATAATCAAGTATGTTCCTCATGTGAAAAACAAACCCTTGAAAAGGACGATGGTGTGCGTTCTCTGTGGGTGGACCGACTCTAACTAGACAGGTGCACCCCAGAAACTGGGCGGGAAGTTATACATGGATACGTGCTGCAGGTAAGCTGACTTGATGAGGATTTCCGTTTTCGTATAATCCGCTTGTTGGATGGCATGCCTGACAGCGGTCAGAAAGCTCTGCCATCAGCCATGCTAGTTTGAGCTTTACACCCCAGCAGAAAACGAACATTGTGGCATTCCAGACACCAAACAACCTACGACTTCTTGGTGTGGACTTTGGATATCACGTAACCTCTACTTCGAAATGGAATGAGACCAAAAAGAAGCCCACCCTCTGCACAGGGGTCCCCTTTAGGGAGGTTTTTCGGCGTATAACGAGTCTTGTAGTTTATAACGGATTTGAACATAAACAAATGTAGATGAATCGATTGACAAAGAGCTGAAATCCTTAGCAAGACTAATGGATTGCTTGAAGTTTATACACGATGCACGACCAGCGTACAAACAGTGGAAAGGTGTTGTAACTTGCTGAACGGTCGTGCAACTCTGTATCGGTCCCTTGGCTTCCTGCTCCGCCCACTATGGTATATCAAAAGGCACGGTAGCTCTAGAGAGCCCTTTATGGAGACAAAAGGAGAATCATTACATCTGTATTTATAGGGTAGTTACAGTGTTCCACAAGGTCATGCCAGGATGTCCGTGAGGGGGCGAGAAGCGTCCAGTCAAGGATGCCCGACCCGGATTGGGTAGCATTCTGACCAATCAGGGTGTGCCTTCGTTTGGCCCGTGTCCTGCACGTGACACAGCCGTTCAAATGATGTGCTGTTCGGTTATTGGGGACGGCTGGCCCCCGAACAAAGGGAATACTGTCAAAACCGCTAGCCATGTCAGAAGTAAGAGCAGTTTACTACTGAACTAAATAGCACTAACAATAGTCGTTCAGCTGTAACAACCTTTCGGAGCTTAGCTGCCATACCGCCAGAAGGAAGCGCGAGGGCTGAGAAACTGTCAGGTTACTCAAACCTAGACAGTCGAGATGCTGAGGTTGGGTTCGAACCACGGACCTTCTGGTCAGTAAGTTCGCACCCTAATTTTTTTATAGTCTCGGCTCTACTACTGAACTACCGTGAAACAACCGGAAGAAAAATAATATCTAGGGGCCATACAAACATAAAGAACATCACACAATACTGTCCGAACGCGGCTAATAAGTCTTTTCATGTGTTCGCCTTGCATTGAATGACATATTCCTGAAGCTTTTTATGAAAGACAGGAAATCCAAAGCAGGGCCTAGACGCGTCAAACCAAAAAATGTCTCCAGAGGATGGTGTAGCTTCACTTGACAGCGCGAGGTATCTACCAATGACGTTGTCTTCTTCGGTTTTCCAGGAACTTCGAAGCATCGATCTTCCCAGATGAACGTTGGCGCGTGTGTATCCTACGCTGAGGCCAGTTTGAGTTGCGGTGACCGGATAGGGAAGTCACACACCGACAAGAGGACTGTTAGCTTAGGATTAAATACGGACGGTAAAATGTTAAGTCAAATGGTAGAAAAAGAGGAAAACTAACCTTAGTGCTTTCGCGTAGTTTCCCTTCTGAAAATATTCCGCTCCCATAAGAAAAGCTGCAGGATGAAAAAAGGTCACATACCATCCCGTGAGTGAGTTGAAAATGGGCTAAGGAAGTGAGGGTGAAAAAGCGGAAGAATAATGGAATTTGAATATCAGATCACGTTGTTGCCTGCGGAAGTATCATTCCCAACCTGTACGTCTTGGATAGCTAACCGATTGAGATTCCAGAGTATGAGTGAATCAGACGATTACAGCTGTGTTGCTACCTGATTAACGCGGCGGTGGAACAAAATTTCTTTCAAAGCGCAGTACTGTCTTTCGAAAGACAGAGCTTACGAGGACAGCGAGTGTCAAAAGAGATGAAACGTCTGCAAGACAGTGTTTCCGAGAAAAACGGGTTTTGCTGGTCCTGTTGGCACATTAATCGCTAGGTCTCTGTCGACTTCCAGACATGGAAAATGGGGTCTGATTGTCTGGGGACGTCTGGGGATTGTCTGGTGCGACTGGTCCTGACAGGTACCCAATCGAATGTCGTACATATCAATCAATAAGGTTGAATGTGTGCATTGCAGCAGGCTAGCGTTGTCAGGAAGAATGTACGTTATTCATTGATAGCTAAGATTTAGCGCCAACCATGTTTATACATATCTGCCGAACGTACCACCTGGTGATGCCTCGACGGTTTGAGAGATGACCGCATCAAAGTCCTGTTCACATTAGTGTACATATAGGTCGCTGAGTCGCGGGAGCTCACAGAACAGAATTGAGCACAGTTTTACTCTCACTTTGGACCCGCGTAAAGTGGCATATAGAAACCCAAAGCAGTTTGCCATACGCAGCAAGTGCTTTGAGAGATCGCACCGAAATGCACGAAACAGACTACAGGTTCCACAACCAGCAGGTTTCTTATCATAAAAATCCAGGTGGGTACCACTACTGGAGGTGAAGAACTCGTATTTCAACATAGAAACTCAACAATCTGTAGCACCAGAAAGAAACTGAATTTGAAAGTGAAGTGAGCCGGTACCAGAATCAAGGATTAACCCAGCTTAGGCTGACTGTATTTTGCAGTTTTCATGCATTGGTTCCTCAGATATCTGTCATGCAATAAGCGTCATTGGAAGTAAGTGTCACCAACTGCCATTATGAAAGCCGTGGATGCAAGTTGAACGTTTTTTTTAATTTTTTTATACATAGTGTTTCACTCAGAACTACATAACGTCTTTCGTCCCTTTCAATCATACCAACCAAGGGTGGGGGGTAACTTTTGAGCAATAAGCTTGATAGCTTCTGCTCCCACAAGGGCACGATTTTGGCCGGTTCTGAGTGGGATAGCTGCAGTTTTTTTGTCATTCCATCCCCTCAGGCTTTTGGGTTCTTTTGCTAATTCGGTCCCAAAACATCACATATTTGGAAATGGTATCCGAAGGACATGAATTGGTCTCCTTGAGAGCTTAGAGAAACAACTAGGACAAATTACACTCTGGCCCAGCAGTGTCTGCAGGAAAAACGACCATCCGTGACATTCCAGAATAGTTAAACAACCTGCACTTCTCATGAAAAGAAGGGGTCGGTGAACAGGAGAAGATTTTAACTGCAGTCCTCTGAACCTTGCCCCTTGCAATTCAACTAAATCAGTCACAATGGAATACACTGGAACTCACACGGGTACAGCTTCATTCGTTCCGCCTTATAACGCTTATACTGTAGATGTGTTTGTTCCAGCAAAGGAATGATGAGCTCCTGAAAGGCAGTTTCAAAGAACATAGGTGCATAGAATTACCAAAGTATCACGGGAGATGACGTATACGAACATGATTCAAGAGGGCAAGAAAACTGAAGGGTAGCGAAGGCTACAGTCAATTCTTTTAGATGTAGGATGACCGCTTCACTTTCCTTCTAATATCAATTTTTGGTAGAAACAACTGTGTTTACATAAAGGAAACTATTCACAAGGTTGCTGAAAACACTTCGACAGCTCATGACCGGTTTTGCCCGCCTTGAGGCTCATCAGGTAGGCGCAGTCCCCGAGTTTCCGTCAACCTTATGTTCTACTTGAACCCAAATTGGACTCGCTCATTTGCAAATCAATTTGGTCTTCAAGAGAGACTCAACTGAATCNTACTCTACAACTGCGTGTGCTGCACACAGGCAGCCTCATGGTTCAGCTGGCACGATATTCGAGATATCGCAGTATATTTTCATAAAGGAAACTAATCTGTGTTTATGTATTTATCTTGTGAAAGTGCTGGAATGATGCTCACTCCAGGATAACTAGAAATGGCAGCAAAAGGTGGTGACCTATTAACATTTAAGCTCGTCTAACGGCAGCGTTACTCACGATAAGGTAAAAATGTCGGGAACAATTGAATGTGAGTTTGAATTCTTGCATATGACCTACTTTATTAATAGTGGTTCCAGTCTTGACCAAGCTATCTTGGTTTTTTTGGGTTAAACGAATCATAAACTTAAACAATCGGGTCGGAACTTACCGAATGAACAACGCCCAATTCGGCTTTCTGAAGTAAACGAATGCCCTCTTGCTCTTTGGCCATGTTGGGCGGTTCGATACTTTGCACTCCCTGTCTCCATGGACGCTGACCGTAGAATTCAAGTCCGTCCACTTTTTCCGTAGCCGATATGGGAACGCCGTCTGGGTACGAGGGCGAAACCGCTGACATGGATCGGACATTTGGGCTAACTGAAGCGCTGCCTGAAACACGTCTAGTAAATCGTAAGGGGGACTGTGCACGGACGAAGTCCATAGCATCAGTGACTGTCATGCGCTTGGATTTCGACCGATCCGTTTGTGGAGAGGTGGAGGTGGACGGGATGGAATACATGTCTGTAGCCTCTTCCGATATAGTGAGATCAAGGGATTCTGGAACAGATAGACCTGAGGCTACATTCGGCTCTGGATCTGGTACTGTTTCTGGAGCATTCGCAGCGGCAGTGCACAGTGTCTGGCACAGTTGGCGACGTGCGATTGCATGTCTGGCGGCTTCTTGATAGTACAGACCAGGATGTTGTGTCATCAGAGCTGTTAGGCTGAGCTGAATAGCTTCTTGAAACAAATCACCGAGAATTTCGAATCTGAAGTGAAAAAATTGCAGCACATCCGATTAATGAGTCACACTGGTGACTAAGACTTGAAGGTAAATCACGTGGAATGAAAATCAATTTGGTTACTCTATGACAAACTAGGGATATGGGGGCACAACCTATGGGAGTTAGACAAAGAAGGTTTCGACCTAGAGATAGATGAAAGTGAAACCTTAAACCAGAAACTAGCGGTGGCTACTGCCATCGGAAGTTGAGGGGCCCGCGTTTTTAAATAGTGGAGAGATTCACCACAGCAACTACCTATCAAATAAATCATCGATATGTACAGAGGAACATGAATTACGCCTAATTCGAACTGAATGCGTCGTGCTGAAAACATTGGACAAGGGTCACGTGGCCGATCCACCTACAGTCACCTCCTGAGTCCAAAAAGAGGAAAGACTAGTCCTTTCTGGATCCAAAATCCTTCTCTTGCTAGCGAGGACGAGGAAGTGGAAATTCACTAGTCTATTCACTAAGAAGAGAGACAAGAGGAAACTACTCACAAGGTTGCTGAAAACTCTTTGAGAACATCATACACGAGAGATTCAATTGAGTCTCCCGTGAAAACCAAATTGATTTGCAGATGAGTGTATTTCTCGAAAAGAGAGACAACACTTCGAAAGCCTCTAACGTTATAGAATTTTGAGAATAGCTGTACTTCCTTTCCCTTGTTTGAGCCTGCTGTTTACTGCCTCTATCTCATAGACTTGATATGCATTTGTAATCCCTCATGAACTTTTAACCCCTGACATGGTCGATCATCTTTTACGAGCTCTTTCTGACCATTTTGCTTACCGCGTGTTGTGCGCAGGCGTGCGTCGCTAATTAAAATCGATTTGGCGTCTTCTCTTGGCTTTCTTTGGACTTGCACTACTTCGTGCAACAGTTTAGAAGAACCCCATAATTTGATGTACGTACCCCTTTTATTACATATTTTATACATGTAGTACCGCATTTCATGGATAAATCTCAAGAATCCACAATTTCTGGCTTATGATTTTGTGCGTCACTCAAGTGCGCTTTCCCGAAGTATTCTACAAGCATTCTACAACAACCTTGTGAGAAGTGTACTGACGCTGCTACATCTTGGGCAAATATAGTACTTGTGAACACTTGTACTGGCCCTTCACTCTTGTCCTAGGGAATCACAGGAAAATACAGAAAACAAATCCGCATTTGCGTATTTGTGCGTTCACTTTTTATTGCACCTAGACCCTAGAAAAGTCGCAGTGCGCACAACTCAGGTGCAAGCGTCGGGAGATGATGTACAAAGGAACTCACTGTCTGGACATCCATGCCTCATGCTCGAAGGCCAACTGCGGCATCCCGACGAGCCCGGAAAAAAATTCAATATGCCTACGGAATTGTGAGATAGCCTCCGAGGCATTGGTCTGAAAAGCCAACCGGCAAATCTGAAACAAAGGATTGGATCACCACAGTAAGTACACGTATGTAGGGGGCGAGATGGACCAAGTGGTTAGAGCGCGAATTTACTGACCGGAAGGTCCGTGGTTCGAACGTGACCTCTGCCTCTCGACTTCCCCTGCCTAGACTTGGGCAACCTGGCAGTATCCCAGCCCTCGTGCAACCTTCGGGTGGTATGGCAGTTAGGCACCGAAAGGATGCTACAGCTGAACGTATGCAGGACACAAAGACTGAAATTAGAGTAGCTCAGAGTGAACAGCCTGCAAAAGCATTAATCGATACACCTTGATTATTGACCCGAAAGTGTGGCCGTATGAGAACAGAACAGCCTGGTGGAGACCTTTACCTCGCACCCGATGCAGTATTTGACTGAAGCTGAAATGACGACAGGAGCTGGAGTGTAAACGCAGCGCAAACTAACGGGTGGATTTCCCTCCAACAGACTGTTGAATCATTTTCTCTTCTTAAGAAGAAAGGAGCGAAAAGCCTCATGCAAAAGACATTCCACGAAAAACTGAAAATTTTCAGCACGAAAAAATTCTATTCAAGTGTTTGAACCGAGGTGCAATTGTGATTTTTAATAGTATCTTCTAGACACAATAGGAAAGTGGAACGGAAATGGCTGAATAAAAAAGCTTTCCAAATTCCGGTTTCATTGGTTGTTCAGGGCGTTGAACATGAATCGTGGAAGAGCCACAACTCTAGGTGATCCACAAGGACCCCGGAAAAGTGGCAGTTAGAGGTGATCGATACCGCAAACGAGCAACTCTGTGAGTCCAATTCAGGGTGACGACTGCTGCCATCTAACATCAAGTTCCCGTAGTTTGTTCATGGTCTGATCCAGCGTGCTATTCATACTGCTGTAACATCGCATCAGAGTAGATGGATGCCTCTGGAACGCTTGTTACTGAAAGCCAGCGACTTCGATAGGTGATGGCTTGGACAAAAGGCTCTAACAAGATTTTATCAGTCACTAACAGTTCAGTGCGATTCCATGCGTCCTACTTTTTGCCATCACCGGAAATCACGCAACCAGAAGCCTCTCGAACACTTTCCAAGTCCTGACTCGATCTTCCAGTTTGTCCTTGCAGCAGTTTCGCAATCTTCAGAGTGCAGAACAGCGCGCTCTCACCGGCTCCACATAGTAGAAGGCCACTACAGAAAACCTGTTGTATGTAAAGTTCCACTACCACTGATTATATTTGTTCAAGGGGTTCGCTTGGCTAGCCTCGTGACATGGAGAATATGGTCTGATGGTCTGACAAGGACAGCTAGGTAGTACAAGTGTTCGACTTACACGCTCATCTGTACACCAATTTGGTTTTGATGGGAGATTCGCCTGGAGTCCCCATATGAGTCTCCGGGTTCAGGTAGAACATAAAGTTGACGGAAACTCGGGGACTGTGCCTACCTGATGAGCCCCAACCAAGGCGAAACCGGACGTGGGCTGTTGAATAGTTTTCAGCAACCTTATGAGTAGTGTACAACGCCTATACAAATACGAGTGTTGTTTTGCTGACGACTTGAAGCGCGTGAGTCAATGTGTAACAAAACCCCTGAAAGGACCAATTTTCCACAAATATGCAAGAAGCATAGCATCGCGAAAAATTCCGGTGCCTATACAGCTTACTAGGAGGTAGCTTGTAGGAGAGGAACGCTGCAACATGGCCGTTCATTGTGGCTCATTTAAAAAGGTCAACCAAATTACAGAAAACTAACTCACCTTGTAATTGATGAAAGCCGCCACAGTCTTCACCTCTAACAAGTGAATATCAATCATTCGTTGTTCAAGCAGATGAGTGTAGGCCTGCTGATAGTGCCTGTTTTTGACGGATAGACGTGAGGGAACGTGATTAGGGAATTCGGTACCACTTGAATAACATACAAAATAGGAATACAAAAGCGACTGTACTATGCTCGGGCAATCCAAGGAACGTGTAACCGTCACCAGCACAACAGTCGGCTGACAACCGAACAGTCAGGAAGTATACTGACCCTTAATTACAGGAGAGATGCCTCGATACCTGAACTATTCGCGATAATTTTGTGAACGACACCAATGCCTGGTTCGTTTCGGAAATCGTTAGACTGGTTTACTTTTCCTTAAGGCAGTCTGCGTTCGCTACTATCCATCAGGCAGAGAGATGAAGCAATCGCCACACTGTTAAGTTAATTGATACAAGACAAATTTTCAAGACAGCTTCTGCCGTGGTTCAGGAGATCCACATAAAAATAAATAATGAATCGTTCAACTGTAACACCCTTCTGGTACCTAGCTGCTATGCCACCCGAAGGAGGCACGAGGGCTGGGATACCAACAGGATGCCAAAGCCTAGACAGGGAAAATCGATAGGTCGAGGTCGGGTTCGAACCACGGACCCTGCGGTCAGTAAATTCGTGCTGTAACCACTTGAACCATCTCGCCCCCGTAGATCCACAAGACTGGTAACGTGCTATTTCCACTGGTGTTTTACTGTGGACTGGTTTGTTTAGCCCTCAAGTTTTTAGAGCACGAAGTGGACGATTTCGAATGTCTACGGTAATCGTTTATCAAACAGGGATGGAAGTGTATACACTAGGAAGGATAAACATGTAGTCTGTGCTTTGGGTAAAGCATCTTTGCGCTCTCGAGAGTTTAACCCAAAACACGTTTGGGAAGAGAACGGGTCCAGATCAGGCGAAGAAACCGTTCGGCTGAAACATCATTTCGTCACCTAGCTGCCGAGTTACCCGAAGAAAGCTCGAGGGCTGAGACACTTCAGGTTGACCAAGCTTAGAGGGGGGAAGCCGAGATGCCGGGGCTACTTCCGAACCACGAAACTCCGGGTCAGTAAGTTCATACCTGAGCTAACTCGAGCTGCAATAGCTGAAGTAATTGAATTACTACTAAACGTCAACTATTTTGTGGGTTCATACTTCAAAAAGCGTCACTTGTGATCTCTCAAGATTTATTGATGACATGAAAGAGGCGCGAATTTCGGAGGGACCATCAACGGAGTCGTGATTCAGTTTTCAGCATTTCCCGTCCAACCCAACAATAACGCTCAACGGTTGCATGGAGTAAGCGATGACACAGACCCCGTTGACTGGTCCCACGAAGCCCAGTGAATCACGATGTGCAGCTGCGTTTAGATGACACTAGTTCGATTTTCCTCATTGGGGACCGCCATCGTGCGAACATGTTGTGCAATTCTTGTTTCACAAATAAAGCTTTACCAGATACCAGGCTTTTCTGACAAAATTCCTGATGCCAAATCGTCGAACAGAGCTTTCCATGGATTCACATTACTGTGGGTTGGGGTACACCACTCCAAGCCACATAATAAGTAATTGTAACAATAATATAGTCAGCAACAAGGGTGCTTAATTGTCTTGCAACCAGTACCCCATCCCGAAAGAAGGGCAACATCCATGGCACCGAAACTTTCCGTAACTCCTTCCCTTATAGTATGCCACATTAACCAGTCAATGCACGCATTCTCCATGGCATCATTCAGAGAAACCTGGATGGTAGTGCCGACTAGGTAGCCCAATGCATAAAAAAGATGGTCGTTCAGCTGTAACACCCTTTCGGTGCCTAGCTTTCATGCTACCCGAAGGAAGAACGAGGACTGGGGTACTGTCAGGTTGCTCAAACCTAGATAGAAGACATGGGGGTCAGAGGTAGGATTTGAACCCCGGACCTTCCGGTCAGTAAATCCGTGCTGTAACCACCGAGCTATCTCGCTTCAGTATGAAAAACAGTCATAGGAAAATAGTACACATTTTTGAAATACAGTGGGTGTTATCTGCCAATCAAGCTGATGCATTCATTTAGGGATCATCCTTGCACCAATAATTCTAGAAGCGATACTTGTCAACTAAAAAAGTAGCATGGATTACTTCATCAAAAAGAGGACGTTGTTCCCGGGTAAAAAGTCGTTGCATAGACCGGCTAAATTAAGGAATAACTTAGATGGAAAGCAAAAGTGCTTAATTGTACGACCAGAACTACTTTCATTAACCGTCCAGAAAGGAAAAACAACCCAATGAACTTTGAAACGTAACGAGAATCTACTGAAGCTAAAACACGAGTGAAATACGAAAAAATATATAATGCGCATGTCGGCTACTGAAAACAAGTGTAGCTACACATGTTCCGGGCCCTGGTTATGAGCCGTCAGGAGGTACGAGATCCGTGACAACAATGGATAACGCAATCATGAGCTTGCCAAAAGGGGGACAACTATATGACTGGATAGGATAGAAAATTGGTAATTTTTGCGAATCGGAAAAAAGCTCACCGAAACACAAGAGACTCACTTCAAAGCAAGAGCCTGGTCCTGTTTCAGCTCACCAAAGAAGGCAATCTTGAACTCGTATCGAACGAATAAGAGCTTTGGGAGTAAGCCAAACGGAGTAAGAGAATGATAAGTAAAACGATGGAGATGGAGGAAGATACCCGATTTACAGTGGGGTGTTTGAAATAGTCTAGCGTCCGCTTGAAAAATATGTGCAGTAAAGCACTTCCTAGTAAGCAATGCCCAGAATGCGGCAGCTTTCCTGGGAGGGAACATTTTATCGATTCTGACCAGAAGATGACCTCGGTAGACCAAAAACCCATCAGAACGAGACGATACCCTAGAAACGGTATTTGCTCCAGAACATGGAATACTGGTCATTACTATCACGGATATACACGTTCTGCTGAATGCGGGGTTGCCACGTCCCGGCAACAACTGTCAAAGCGAAACTGTAGGGTGTTAGAAGAACAAGAGGAAGCACGCCATTGGGGAAGAACAGTCAACTGATCTATGCACACTGGATCGCGTAACGGGATCGACTGCCAAGTTGGTAAAAAGAAATACACATGCATACAGAGGTGGTATGGATGTTAACACGGAGCTTCAGACTGACATCAGGCCGTGTATTATACCTATCATCTCCACTGGGCTCTAATGCAACCTTGCCATGCCAATCAACGTGAACTTTTAAAAATTATGTGCATCGAAGTAAACTGGGTCTAGCATTTGGTTCATCCAATCAATCGTTCAATCAATCATTTATTCAGTTGAACTTCAACTAAAACTCTCACGTGTGAGGTGCACCAACCAAACGTGTAGTGAAAAGGACACTTGTCAGTTCTGTCGGACGAATCTTCAATAAATCAAAGTAATTTTCCCTCACAAGAGATTGTGCACAAACGACCGATGTAAGTTGACATTGTGAACTGTTCAGTGGCAAGCTGTGAGGTATCACCAGAACTGACACGTGGTCGTTTGGCTGACTAGTGAAGAATCATGAAAAATGTCAGTTGAATGAGATTTAGCGAAATCTACTGCCCAAAAACATGCAACATTCCATGCGAACAATAGAAGCAAACCCCAAGAGCGTTTCCAAAGGGAAGAACCGGCCTATTACACTTTGGCGTATTCGTTCACTTGTACATGTGATTGCATACTGAGAAAACCGGGTGCTTTGCGGCTCGAACCCAAGCAAACTTAACAAAAATGTCCACACGAGAATTAGGCCGTTGGTAAGAAAACTGACAACATTGGATGACAGAGGTCGATATGATCGGGATTCGTCGACTGTTGGACTGGTCATACGAAGGACAATAACAAATAATAGTAACAATGGTTCAGCTTTAGCACGCTTTCATACCTAACTACTATACCAACAAAAGGAAGCACGAGGGCCTAGACAGGAGCAGTCGAGATGCAGTGGCAGGGTTCGAACAACGGACCATTCGGTCAGTAAGTTCGCGCCTCAATTACTGAGCCACCTCGGAGGACAACAAAAATGTGGACCAAGAAATGCGGATTAGAGACGTACACCGATTAGAAATAATAGCGACCATATAAAAGCAAGTAATATATCGACAATACATGAACGCATAACGGTAAACGATATTCTTAGTGGTGCGTCAACGCATCTAAAGGACGCCCAGCCTGCCTTTCATCGTCCCCAAAAAGGGATGTTATCCTCAAAAATTTCACTACCACTGTCGGTCACAACAACTAGATGAGTAACAGGTTCGTGGAAGACATTTAATCTCTTGAGTCACGCACGGTCTTCCCTGATAGAAGCGTAACCGAAACTAACCAATCCAGAGGCGGTCAAACAATGACTTGGCAGTGAAGTATAAGAGCCATCACCAGAAAACTCAGCTGCGCTGGTCATCGCCCTATTCCTGGATGGGGACCCCGAGACCGGCCGCATCAATGGTTAGAAACATGGCCCGGTCGCGCCCTCAATGGCACTCGTGCATCCAAGCTATTCCTTTCCCAATCCCATCAACTTAACAGCCCACCGACAGTGCTGCATTCACGCACTAAGTTGTCAGCTCCCGCAGCTACATACCCTATCCCCAATCAGCACCTAACCGTGTCACCCATACCATGCGGCTCTGCCAAGGAACCTGAAGACTGAGCTACTGTCAAGTTGTTTGAGCCGGAACAGGATCAACTGACAATCCAGGGTGACGTTCGGACCATAAACGTCGAGTTCCACTGACAAAGGGAAAACTAGGTGTCTCAATCATGCTTCTGCCTTTTCCATTTTCTTGATTGGCTGAAAGTATGTAGTCAATGGTCCCTGAATTGACAATCAAAAATAGTATGTGCTGTGGTTGTTTATCGTTATATCACGACAGAACAGATATCGGAGATCTAATGCGCAGCGTATGCAAGCGGCGTCGCGCTGGTTAAATCAGCTTGAGTTGTTTGATTGAGTCAGTTTGGACTTTCAAGATGGTGTTACAAGATTAGTGGATTCGATGCTGGATTTCAAAATCCTGTTGGTCGATAGATGCACTGAGTTAGTGAGCTACAAGCCTTATGACGATAACGTTACTTACTAAGTGAGTGTCCAAGCCGGAGTGTACTTTTGCTCCAACTCAGGTATTGCTGTAGGTAATGTGACACTGACCTGTCCATAAAATGGGGGAGAGATGGCTCGGTGGTCAGAGTGGTTCGAACCCGACCTCCGTCGCTCGATTTCCCCTGTCTAGGCTTGGGGAATCTGACAGTATCCCAGCTCTTGTGCGTCCTTCTGGTGGAATAGCAGTCACGAACCGAAAGGGTGTTACAGCCGAACGATTTTATTTTATTTTTGTCCATAAAACACAATGTCTTGAAGTTACTCAGCGTTTCACTGTGATCAAAGCATAGAAGATATGCATAGAGTCGAGTTGGACAAGCTGACTAACTATACGCACGTAGGGAAATTAATAAGCCGCATCAACTAATCACCGGTGTGTCGAACCAACGATGCAACTCGACTGCACCAGCTGAGGTCCACGCGCCCACAAGCTTCCGTGTGCGCCGCTCGTGGAAATGCGTTCTATTTGGAAAAAGTACAACAGTATTGAAGAATGTCATGGAAGCAAATCAATCGAAAGCGCCGTTTTTGAGATTTTCACATCATTGATGGTCCGAGGACTTTACAAACGCCAAACTGTTAACAAGTAACGGTAACAAGAAGCGCAAGCAAACCAAGACTGCATAAGACCACAAAACAAAGAATAACAGGACGGATGCGAGGTATGATCATCACAGACACTCGTCGTTAAACGAGTTCAAAACACCGAACCGAAATGTTCGGTGTCCTCAATCTCTTACAGTCACATCATAGATATCTTTCAGTTGTAACATTCTTTCGGTGCCTACCTGTCATGACACCTGAAGGAAGCACAAGGATTGGGATACTGCAAGGTCACCCAAACCTAATCAGGATAAGTCGAGATGCAGAGATCGGGGCGAGATGTCTCAATGGTTACACCACAAATCGACTGACCGTGGTTAGAACCCAAGCTCTGTATCTTGACCTCCTCTGTCTAGGAGGAGGCTGGCAGGCAGTATCCCAGCCCTCGTACTCCCTTCGGGTAGCATGGCAGCTAGGCACTGAAAGGGTGTCACAGCTGAACGATTTGTTTTCCTTACTTCTGCACCTCGACTCCCCGAACATTATAAACAGATAAATCACGTCAGTCCCACCGTCATACTAAGCACCTCGACTGTGCTTAAAGACCAGCGCAGCTTCTGAAGAGAAGACACCGGACGAATGATTATGAATAATCATATATGATCAGTCCTAACGAACGCAATTTGCTGCGTGTTTCGCCGCAACAGCTCAAGAGGTTAAGTGACTGATGCGAGCAATGGGTCTGTTTGATCACGGAAAAAATACAGTATAAACGATGGGTGACAGAGTGTATACGGGGAAACGCACCTGATGACTGGCCTTGTTCAACCCATCTTTGTGTGCCTTCACGCGTTTTGCTCGCTGGTGATAGTAATTGGCTGCCATATCACGAAATTCACTCTCCAACCTGTAAGAAGAGGGAGGGTCACACAGAGCTCAACTAGGAGAGTGATAGCGTACAAAGTTCTTCCAATTAGATCTACTTCTTTCTATAGATTTCAGGCCGCTATTTTGAACTATGCCAAAAAAGCAACGGTCGTCACATGACTCAGCCATCAGAATAAAGTGACATTTCAAAGCGCTTATTCGAAGCACCGAAGCCGTTTGTATCCCACAACAGACTTAATTTTATCCAGCAACCAAAGACCCATTTAATAGATTTATTAGATTTATACTGCTGGACGCTCGAGTATGCATATGAACGAATGTTTTATACAGCCCTAATCAAAGAAGCAGTGGCAATGGTTTCGTATCTTTTAAGCATCAAACGCGAATGGACTGAGGGTCGACCAATAGAACAATGGGTTTATTATGACCAAAAATCCAAGCTTCCAAGCCACAATGGCAAGACGACTGGGAGCGCTGTGGCAGAAGGTAGAACCTCAACCCCAAATTTATCGGAAACGCGCTACATGGCCTTGTGTTATAAAATACAAGACCAGGCTTTGCAGAGCCAACAACGATCTCCATACGTGTAGTTTAACAGAACAACCATCGCGACCCTTCGACCGGAAAGTTTAGACAGACATGTTATAAATTTTAAGGAGTTTCTGTCCGCAGGTGGCCCTTGTTCAATGAGAAGACATAGAGCATCAAACGGGATCTACAGGGATGTCTGCAGCAAGTGAACGCTTTTCACGTATTTATCAGCAAAAAACTTTCTTCCTCTAAGGGGCGCCTCACACAGCAACCAGTCCTCACTTTCATTGCACAAGTTTTCAACTGTCTAAACAGAATGCTCAAAAGCAGGATGCCCATGCATCTTAAAAAACCATGTTGGATTAAGAGAGCCAACAGAATAACTTCCTTGAAGTGTTTAGCTACCCAGCATCCATAGGAATCCTAGTCAACCCAGCACATACAAGCAGACAATCCGATTAAGAAGTGACATCATGCGCGCCATTTGGACCGCCCGAATCTGGTTCACAAACTGATAGTTCATATATTGATTTGCTCAGCTACAAAGAAGGCGATTTGCGTAAATGTCAAAATATAAACTAATCTATTCCCAACCTAAAGTTTTCGGGGGTGGGGGGGCTGCGAGGGACCCGAACTCCAAAAGGATTTTCAAAGCCTATGCCAGTATGCTGTCAGGACTCAGTAGTTAAGGCGCGAGCTTACTGACCGGAAGGTTCGTGGTTCGAACCCAATCCCGATATCGGGCTGCTCCTGTCTATGTTTAGAAAAAGGCGTTCAGCTGTAGCCCCCTTCCGGTGCCTAGCTGCCATGCCACCCGAAGGAAGCACGAGGGCTGGGATACTGCCAGGTTGCCCGAGCCTAGACAGGGAAGTCGAGTGGCGGAGGTCGGATTCGAACCACGGACCTTCCGGTCAGTAAATTCTCGCTCTAACCACTTGGGCCATCTCGCCCCCCCCCCTGTCTATGTTTGGCAGTATCTTAACTCTGGTGAATACTTTGTGACACGGCAGCTAGGCGCCAAAAGGGTGTTGCAGCTGAACGATTTTTCTGAGGATTGGTGATCACCCAACAAGTATCTTTTACATAGTTCAATTCCACTAGTCTTATTCGAGATGCCATCTCCCTACCTAAATTCCTCTGGAAATTTTTTAAGTACGTACTCTAATTTGTGAAACTAATGGCAGAAAATCGGCGAAGGAAGTCAGAAAAGGTGTTAACTACATGGACTTCCAGTAGTACTTACCTTGTAATGCATCCGTATAACAGATTGGTGTGGGACAAAACAAACAAGTTTTTCCCAGGCAGGTCACATTTGGTGCAAAGCGTTTGGGCACGTTCCATTGCGTTCAAATCCTCGCCAAGAGGCAGTGGGGCACGTTTCTGAATCAGGATGACAACCAATTTGATATCTCGGCCCGCCAGTTTGGACCTGTAGGCCAGAAGATGTGGATTAGTGTGTAAAACGTATGTGCATACCGGACTGTGTCTACACGCTGGGCGCATTCAACAGATCGCTCATCCCAATTTCGATCGTCCCAGTCAAGGTCAAAGAATACGGCAACCATGGCAGGGATTTCCTCCAAGTGTTTGCGCATCCAGCCGGTTTTCAGTATGCCTTTAGGAAGGAACCAGTCGTACGCCCCCGCTGGCTGTAAAGTGTTTGAGGAGGGGTCGCCGAAAGGGAGAAAATGATCAGCAGATCCCTTAGTGATAAAACAATGGAATATCGAAACTGACATTACTGGCTACACGGGGACCCCTTTAGCTAGACGCAGCTAGACTTCCCATGGCTACACCATAAAAACTGGTGGTTGTGTAAAGATGAACTGCTCTGACGGATTAGACAGCTGCCCTCCGTGGAGAGTACACATCCCATGATATTTTCGGAGTCCAAAAAGACCGTTTTGTTGTACAGATCAGTTGGTGGCCGAATTCAAAAGAGCGCATCGAATCGAGCAGCTGAGTACACTTGGTTAGGATGCCAATGCTATCATTTTTGTCAAACTTGCAGCGGACCGCATAGGCTATCGACAGCAGTATTCTAGGAGAACTGTGAACCGTTCAACAACCCACTTAAGTTTATTTGGTTTCTCTTAACTAGGTTTGACGTGTGCCAAATTTGGGTTGCGAATACCTGTTCCCCAAACTGCTCATCCATTAGTGGTGCAACCAAAGGACTGCAGGCACCAGGTTGAAGTTTGTTTTTGCTTGTTCGTTCAGCTGTAGCACCCTTTCGGTCGCTTGTTCGTTCAGAAGTAGCACCCTTTCGGTGCCTGACTGCCATGCCACCCGAAGGTTGCACGAGGGCTGGGATACATCCAGGTTGCCCAATCCCAGACAGGGGAAGTCGAGAGGCAGAGGTCGGGTTCGAACGACGAACCTTCCGGTCGGCAAATTCGCGCTCTAACCACTTAGGCCATCTTGGCCCGAGGTTGACGGGTTTCTCAAAACTATTCATAGGATCGCTATTGGGTTTAGTCGTCCAGTGTTCACCTAGCCAAAGAGGCACGGCCCAGGTAGTGGATTTTCAGTTTTTTTTGCGTCTTCTTGGTCGATATATTACGGTTAGATTAGTAGGGGAAAGATGAGAAGTCATTTATTTCTGCATAGTGCGCTCTTTTCCAATCCCGCTAATACATGATTTTCCGAAAAATCTAAGGCAATGACCAATGAAATATGCTGGTCCGCTCATTCGGCTAGCTGTAACTTAAATCAATCTCTTGGAATACCTTGAACCCTTGTTAATAACGACCTAATTCCATATCATACCAGCGGTCACATTCAGGATGAGCCTTCGTTGGGACGGCATCTAAAGCCAGGAGCCATACATCTTAATCCCATATAGAGCGCACAAAATTTGGAGTAATGCAAGGCCTACAAATCAGGACAGTCATTCACATAGCCCATCATTCTTCAGCGAGTTACTAGAAGAGAGTCCAAATGCCCATAAAGCGATGAATCTCAAGGAAGAAAGCAATACTTAAGGATCTTCAGATGTTTTCGACAGTCACTAGTGTTTCATACTGGTGTCGCTGATTACACCAAAGACTAGTCAGAATAGAAGTATTGATAAAAAAAATTTACCTTCAACTTTGGTTTAGGAAACATATGGTTAATAGGACGGCATCGAAACTTGAATGGATCACGGTCCCGGCTACGATTAGCAGTAAAAGCCCGCCATATTGATCGATGCACGGAACTGTTCTCAATGTCTAAGCCGGAAAGTACAACAAATGGCTCCGGTTTGCAACAAAGCTCTCGAGGGAGATTTTCTATATGTTGCATAACCCAGCTGAAACAAAGAAAAGAATAACGCACTCAATATTCGAACTGCTGGCATATGCTCCTAAATGAAAACCTATTGACATGGGACAAGCATAGACCAAGTTTACTCACTTCAACACATTTTAGCCAAGTTGCTTCCCATGAACAACATACACGTTCCGGTGGAACTCATGACAGAACCATAGCCGACAATGCAAAGTTGTGTGCTCTCGGGAAAGTAAGAAGACCGCTTCACCTTGACACTTTCTTAAATCATAGTTACCATGACCTTGTTGGTTACCATCCCTTCAACGTTTATCTTCAACCGCTTTACCAGTTTGGTTGCCATGTCGTCAACCTTTATTTTCAACCGCTTTCACAGTTAGGTTACTACCCGCCACTGACTTGGTTGGCAGCCATATCTTGCAGTGTCTCCAACCAGGCATAGTGAGGATCACGCGGTCCCCATCCTAGAAAGCGAGTAGGCACGACAGCACCCAAGCGTTTCGTGATCTCCTTCATACTCCTCTGCCAAGTCAAGGGTTGGCCACCTCTCTGTCTACGCCACTCTGAATTGGGCATGGAAAAC
>NW_008751756.1:238150-257211 GCF_000715545.1 Opisthorchis viverrini
TCCAACCCCCAACCTGGAGGGCCAGGAGACTGTGTTCGTCTGACCTCTAACCATTGACCAACGTGGTATGAGAGACTCTGTGAGTGTCGCGAGACACTCTCCAGTATAGCTTAATGGATCGCTGAGGTGCGCAAACCGTCACACCACGGTAAGGTCCAGTCTCTTCGTGATGAAGCACATCCTCACTCACAATGTAAACATGCAGAACAATGACAGCAGGATGCCGACGCTCGTCAGTTCACACAGTGCCTTGGCCAGAGTCAATCCAAACCCACGCACGACTCCCTGTGCAAGAAAAGACTGGGTTTGATATCGTTTTGGATTAAACAAGAAACAGGTCAGATTTCAATCAACCCGCTCAAGACCCACATTCAATTCAACTGCGTCTCGCAAACCTCGGCTGCATCTACTGTGTAGGTCATGGTTGTATGACCTACTACAACGTACCGAACGAAGAACTCGATAAGTCTCTTTCATTTTTGTGTATTATTCAATTGTACTAGTGTCTCTGGTAACGACACCTGCGGAAAATAGAACAAGCAGTTTTCCAACGGTCATTGACAGAATGGTGGCGATGGTTATAGTCACCAACAACAACACTTCAAATTGCGTATTCGTCGCCATCATCGTCATTGATGTTTCACTGCCATACAATCACATAGTTTATACACTCACATATAGAGCTTTGGAATGAAAAGAAGAGAAAATAGCGGATGAAGAAGGAACTGGTGCCTAGGTATCGTAAGCATTCTGAGGGCTTAGTCAGACAATCTGGAACGAAACTGACAACACGAACGCCACTGAGAGCGATCAGCCATCACTTCTCAAAATTTCTCCCGCCAAGTGCAGGGGGGATCATGAGGACCCCATCTTGAAGGCGTACTGCACCACAACACCCAAACTCTTCGCAATCCCTTTCACATCCTTCGTCCAAGTCATATGTTGTCCGACTCGCGGTTTCCACCATCGTGGAGGCGCAGAGATAAAACACTCGCCTCAGAAGATCGTTTCGGCATTCGTACCACATGGCAAGCAGAACAACAAGCTACTCTTACTATCACACTAAACTCACTTGGCATTGGTATGTGCTGTGTATCAGAAACAATAAGTCAGTATGCAAGTACAGTCTAATCACTCTCCACTGGCTCCCAACTGCAAACATCTGGCGATCCCGAGTCCAGTGCAGTAGGATTTGCATGGGGTTGGCATCTTCCTAAGCCACCTGGCGGAAAGATTCTTGCTTGACTGAACACATTTTGATAGTCGTCTCCGTGCGGTTGGCCCTCCTAGGTTGATCATATCAACTTCAGACTGATCAACTAGGACGTTCATATCCCCTATGTTGTATTTTGTGAATAACACCGATTAGCCGCCACTTCTTGCAACGTCTCCAGCCAAGCACAGACGGGGTCACGGGGACCCCATCCTGGAAGTCGCATAACACCAGCAACACCCAAACTCTTCGTTATCTCTTTGACGCCTTTCTGCCAAGTCATGTGCTGTTCACCTCGCGGTTTGCGCCATCCTGAAGGAGGCACGGAGAATACCACTCGTATCGGTAGATGGTGTTTCGTCATGCGTAGCACATGACCGAGCAGTCGATGATGCTGGATGTTTCCCCGGATTGAGGTGCCTGTAGCACAGCCAAATAACCGTTTTCTAATCGCCTCGTTACTGACACGCTGACGCCATCCACAACCAACCATCCTTCTGAGGCATCGGTGATCGAAAACCTGATCGGAAGTGAGCTGGGAAGTATTTTCATTTGGGGATAATTTGGCCAGTGCTAGTACTTATACAGCCGGTAAGATTTGGATTAGCATAGAACGTAGGAATCGATATCCGACCCCTTAAGTTGTTCGAGTGACACGCCTGGGGGCGGCTGCACCGCGTACCCGCTGTAGGTCAGTAATCATGTCCTGATTGGTAAACGCGTGGACCAATCAGAATTGAATCGGAATCGGCGCTTGCAGTCACCCGCCGAGGACTTGATCACGCGAAACATTCCGAAATCACCTTTTAAATACAGGCGTACCATTTATCGAGGATGGATTTGAAGATTATTTCCCGCATTATTTACCAGATTACTGCGCATTATTTAATAGATTACTGCTGGTGCATGGAATAGCTATCCTCTGTGCGAGTCATCTCGCTGAAATCCAAGTATCCAACGCTGAATAAGAAAAGTGAGTGGCGTTATGACCGTTTAACTGGTACCTCTAATGTGAACGAAAGCCGTTTGACCATACGAAAAAGCCGGCCAGAAAAGCCTGAAAAAAAGTATCGGTTCTGGACATCAAACCTTGAATTTACGGCCCTGCAAATTATCAAGCCCCGACAGTGGTGAGGGCGGACATGGAATTCTGAAATGGACAGAAATGCATTCGAGGCTTCGGCAGACGTGCTGCATCTAGGCGGTAGCTCAACTGTATGTAGTACGATTGAACAGGAGTCTCCTGTTGAGCTCCTAGTGTAGACATAGTAGGTCCCGGTATCCCAGAGAGGATTTTCCCTCATCGAAAGCTCTGAAGGGAACTTAAACGGTGGGATTAATCAAGGATACCACAGTCTTACTGCCAAGCGGCTCCTCCTCATATAAGCAGCATCTTATCCGGTGCTTGCCTGGGGGTGATCGGTCAAGACTACTTCGCTGCCCGTCTGTTGGACACTTAAATCCAGTGCTTGTTGGTCTCCCACTTCAGACGTCTTTGATTAGGACGCCTTATGGACACCAGGCGTACCTTTGGGTCGAACAGTACAAGGTTTAGTATGGAACATGATCCAGTTAAACATAACCAATCGAAACGTCACTGTCCTTCTCTCAACCCGACAACTGCTTTCATCACTCATCAATGTGGAAGAACCTTCATCCCCGGGAGGCAGCAAGCTGGACTGCCCAAGCGAAGACTTCGCAAGTAATGTGTCATTTGAGGAATTTTTCGGGTCAGTACAGATTGTTAGTGGCACCCACTCCCGGCCGTAGCGAAACATTAGAAATTAAGTGAAAAACGGGATTGGAAACCAAAGGAGAGTCAAAGGCGGAATGCCGGATCTTTACCACGGCCGTTTTTGGGTTGGGTACCGCGAATTCCGCAAGAAGGACAGTGGGCCATCAATTACGCTGACAATTGAAATTCCCCACGTTTATTCTGTCCTCATTTGTACCCACCGCCCACTTTTGTGTTTAGTGTGTGTATATGAACTGACGTTTGTTTGTCCCTACCACTTCACCCAATGGGCCTTGAGGCCATACGGCCAGTTGTGGCCGACTTTGTACGTGTGACTGTCGCAAGCGGCTTGTACTTTCGTAGTCCAAGTGGACCATTCGTTTTGGACGAGTGCTTGCCGTCGAGGTTTGTATAATTTTTCTATTTATCTTACAAAAATAGTACAGTATAGAAACCCAGCTCCGACTATGTTTGGCCTTCCCTGCAGATTTCATCCACTGGCCTGGTGCCAAGAACCCACAATCACCTAAACATTGCCAATCGATGATGCGATTGAGATCAAATAATAGGAATTTCGGATTGTTGGTGAGGACAAACAAGGGTGGAACTCTTCATACCAGTGTGCATCGGAAGACGCACACAAATATAATATCA
Source organism: Opisthorchis viverrini (assembly GCF_000715545.1). Lineage (NCBI taxonomy): Eukaryota > Metazoa > Platyhelminthes > Trematoda > Opisthorchiida > Opisthorchiidae > Opisthorchis > Opisthorchis viverrini. The sequence goes on from NW_008751756.1 coordinate 241,753, forward strand.
AACTCCACCAGCGACCAGCGAGTTGATTCCAAAATAATTTGCTTTCAAATTCCGCACACGATAGCGGCAACGCACAGTAGTGGGTCCAGAATCAGATGAAAACGAGAGAAGTTTATTTTCCACGTGTTTACAAATCTTATTAGTGCCGAGAAATGGAATGCTACGGTTGTAGCTTAGATAGAGGGAATGGCAATCCATCAGACAATTTTTGTACGTGGAAAACATACAGGAGTTTCCAGCGCAGCCACAAATACCTGAAGGAACATTCAAGACGCACAGAAGAGCCGTGTTTTTGGTAAAGGACGGAATATCACCCAAAAATATAATCCCTCTGATGATGCTTAATGAGTGAAATTACTGTATGGCACCACAACCGACTGAACACTAATACATACAGCATTGCGGCGTGCCTCTGCTTGACATGGTTGCTCATACAAACACTCCGTTGCTGTTTAGCCAAAGTGCCCTTGCTGTAAACATGACCATTCTGTACCCATTGTCCCCCCGGCAGCTGCCACTTCATTATCCTCCTTAACGAACTGTCTTTACCGGATGCTGCTTGCTATTTGCTTGCCCGGACTGGCAGAATTGTTTTAGTGGCCCGGCTTTTCCTCTGGCAGCTTCGGTGCTTTATTGTTGCACACGCCGCAGTCGTGCTCGCTCGGCGGCTATTCACCCTGTAGATTTAGTAGCACTTTCGAAGTTTCGAAACCTCGCATGGTGTTCGAGTACGCTTTCCAGGGAGGGTCGTCCTGCTACTTTGCACATTGATGCGTTCGTATACTCGCCACCCCTCAAGTAGCATAGGTGCATCGCTCATTGCCAGTGGTTCCTGTAGCCACCCGGTCACCCACATACTTGGCTGTTCAGCTTACAGTCGACCACTGGACCACGAAACTTCTTTTTATACTCAGAACATGTCACATTAAGCCGACTCATCGAGGACCGATCGTCTGTGCCGTTTAGTGAGCGCAGCAACAACTCATGTGCTGACATGCTTACGTACACGCAAACGGACCTACATATAGGGAAACCGAACACGGTCAGAACATACAGACTCGTGCTCGAGAAGGGAGCGGTAATTCACCCTCTCCACAAGTCCATGGACAACTGTGGTCCGAAATTTTACCAGGGAACTCTCACAGAAGATGGGTTCCTTTTTCGACTTGCTCCCATTTTGCATTGTATTTATTTTTATACGTGTTGTAGCCCACCACTGTCCGCTATCCTAAAACCTTTATTAGTGCATATACGCGAATTACGTTATGACCATCATCAGCGGTGCGCTAATATCCTCAACCTCACCCGTAATTCAGAAAATTCATATAAGTGCAATTCTGTTGCTCATTCTTAGCCTCTGGTTTGAGATTTTACCGATTGTCACCCACCTGGCGGCGCTCTACACTATACACGATGGAAAACTGACCCCTCGTCTGGAAAATTTATATGTATGGAATGAATATGGAATGAATATGGGTATCCTTATGATACTCTGCGGTGCCAAAGGCTTATATCGGTGCGCAAAGCTGTAGCCACTTTCTCGTAGTTGAAATCGCACCGCGTCAAAGCCCATTCAGTCAGCCAATCATAAAACATATATGCTCCTCTCTGCTGCCCCCGGAGTACTTGCTTAAAATGAGTGGTCATGAAAATAAGGAGACGTATGTAATCCTTTACTGACAGCATCCAAGGTTAGAGCCTTACGACTTATCTTCAACGTGCACTACTTTTGACCGAAGCTGATGGCAGTGCTCCGGGGACTGACGACTATTTCTCTTACATTCACTATTCGTCCCAGACAATGGTTCTATTCAACTCACTTGGCCAATCCCTGATAAATTAGTCAATCACTTTTGATGTTATATCCTTGTAAGTCCTTGTGTGTACGCTGCCCTTATCAAAACACCTCTGCACGCTTGTGCTGATTTTTATCCATGCTTCCTGTGCTATGACAGCATTACGTTGACAACTTCAGCCAGTCCTTGACTGCTAGGCTACTAAGCATGTGTCTACTCATATCCGATCTCATTTACTCAATCGTTGACACCATCCTAACTATAATAGACTTTAGATAATTTTTTTCTGTTATTGGATTGCATCCCATCTAATACCTCCATGAACTCAAAAGGCCTTCTTGATCTTGTCGCATTCCCTCTTATTACAGAACTTTGAGCGCTCTGTGCGGTCGGTATCAACCCCAGTTGTTTTGTGCTTTGCAACTAAACGGTCTCCAGACTAATCAAAACTTCCTATAGCCCTGCATCGGCTTCGTTCTACCACGGTGAACCTCCATGGCCAACCGAAAAATCCCTCTGTCCACAGAGTCGCCCATCCCCAGTCCCACCATCTCGGTCATAACGTTCGTTACGGGACTGTTCAGAAAACGAAGAATATCAGTGAAATGATGATACGGTACTGTCACACCCGGCCTGATGGCATGCTCACAACTATTCCTTTCTTACCTTGACTGTGTACTCTTGCTCACTCGGTCCTTTCCTTTTAAGTATTAACAACCACTTCGACTGAACCCAGGTCCTCTGTGACGAGTTCGATATAACCCGCTGAGCTCCTTTTTCGGACCTGGCACATCCAGGCCTGTGATTCACTATACCACTTCCACAAGTTCGACGATTCTACTCGTTATACTCTTTTGACACTACGCATTAGATACATACGCTACCTATCCTTCACAAGCAGCTTTTACACCTGACTTTCTCACGATATAAACCCTGGTGAGTCTACACAATTATAGTACAAACGGTGTTTTTGAGACGAATCTTGCCGTTTGCCGTTTCTTCATCTCACCTGACCCTGGCCACTTACTCAATAATCCATGGTCAAACACGGCCGGCAAATATTTTTCAGTTTTGGTTCAAGTCAACAAGCTTCATCATTGAACTAGGCGTATCTTGTGCTTCATTGTTCTGTTTTTATCTTCCGCAATCTGAGATTACTTATCACAGGGCAAGTTTGCCGGTTTAGTCTTACCAACCTCTCGTTTTGTCGTTGTTCACCACGTTAACGCTGTAACGGTTGATTACAACTCGGTAAGCAGAATGAAGAGGGTGACGAGGAGGGTAAGTGTGCGGCTAATGTGTCAATTGCACTGTTTTGAGCTTTGTAAGGATCATGGCTTTGGGAGCAAAAGTTAGTGTCAGCCGGGAGCGATGTGCGATTTGCAGTGAAAAGCCGCTGAAAATGACGCTCAAGTGCGAATAAGCAGATGCTATGAACACTTTTTGTTGCAGAGCTTTATTACAAATAGTGAATTTTATATAGTCGCTAGACCAACGCTCAGAGTGCTACGAAAACGTCGGAAATTTAACTTTTTATTCTCACTTTCTGTGGTCTAGGTGCCTTTGCTGGTGTGTGATTCTCGGTATACGACCACAACGTTTTGGGTTCTGTGGGGTTATTGGCTTTCTTGCGGAGTTGGTACAAGGTAATAAGACCGCCACGCTCTTTCCGGAATGCAACTTGAGTGGGATTGGAAAACACTTAACGTGCGATGCAGAGTTGGTTCAATTCCACGCCAAGTTTGGAAAACTTTCGTTCATGCTTGTGCAGTACACAGCCTTAATTAATTTAAAGAAACTAGCCCTGGCGGTGTTTCATGATTGTGCAGTTTACAGCCTTAATTAATTTAAAGAAACTAGCCCTGGCGGTGTGATTGACGTGTGCTCGTTCGCGAACTCTGAAAAAACGTAAAAAACGCTCTTTCAATTGGCCTAATTACGTCACCCGTGAGACAGACGCCCTCTTTCCTCTGGCAGCAAACTCCCTACTAATTTCCAAGGATGTGGAAACTACGATGTCTTTCAGCGGAGGCGTGAGAAACCTGTGAGAATAATGAGGATAAGACATAACTGAGAAAACTGATGACAACTCGATACTTATGGCTTGCACAGGGACCTCTTTCGAATTCCATGGCGGGGCAATATTTTGTTGAAATCGTAGGTTGCATCAATTGTCATAAAACACTTCAAGGTTGCTAAACGATATTCTGAAAGACTGCAGAATGTCTTGTCCAGTTAACCGTTCAATAAATCTACATGCAGATGACACGGAAGCCGTAAATTAATAAAACGATTCCATCAACAGACATTTTACAAAGTGCGTTTTTCGCTATCTAAATTCTTGCGAAGATCGATTTACTAATGGACCCCTAACCAGGAGATATCGAACACTCCAGCTGACTTCTGACCAAAGTGAGATATTTTGCCTAATTTATGCTTATATTTGTGTTAATGCCGCTAAGCCGGATATTCAACCCGTTATTCCGATACCGCTAACACCTTCGTTTGGTGGTACTACTTAAATCATATGCAAAACGGCTATTGAACGTAACCAAAAAGTAAGGTGGGATGGTTTTGAAGGGTTGTGTCAAATGTCGCATTCATCAGAGAATAAGATACTTCATACGTGATCGTCTTAGAAACTACATGTAAACCACACCTCGACGGAATTTGAAGGCCCTTAGACGGTTCCAACGGCGGGCCTTGACCTTGTGCAAAGCTGAAATCAGAATAGACTGGTTAAGGAGTGTGCCCGTGGCTTTCATTTTTAATGTCGTCAATATTCTCCACGTTTTCTCTGACAGGAACAGGAGCTCCGCGGGGCTGCCGAACCATACGATCTTCAAAACAATGGTTTTCTGAGCTGAGGCCACGGGGCGCCTCAAGCACATCCCTAAACCCTTTTATGATTGGTTGTGCCGGGAAAATCGAAGATTGAATTCGCGGTCAAGAAAGTTGGACGGCTGTTCAAGATGGTCAATTTTCAACCCAGCACCCTTAAAATACCCCCACGTCGGAAAACCAAACATCGCACCCAAAGTTTTGTGTTCAACCGCCATGTGTCATGCGTACACTGGTCATGGCTTGATGAGGGCCTTAGAGGCGAGCGGGCTCTCATTGCTTGGACGCGTGACCCCGAACAGATGAAAGAGCGTAATCTTTTAACAACTACTAATGCACAGATTATAACCATTTGTAAAAAAATTTAAAGGAAATTACGCGCATTCACCATGTGAATAAGTGAGACAGCTCGGGAGGAGAAAGAGGCAAAACTCGAAAGCACTGCGAACGTATCCTTCCAGAACTGCATCCTCTCTCCAAACATGTCCTTCTCACTGCACCATGAAAAATCGGCTCAACAAGCGCTCGCCGTTCTGCGGATGATTTGGTGAAACTCCCGCCGTATAGTTCGCATCTAATTCCGGATACTCCATTGGGCCTACATCAGACCGCTTCTTGAATATGCCAAACAAGTAGTCCATTTGGGACGCAAGAAACACCTAACCCCCTTGAGCGTGTCTACCGATCCGCTATGAGACTTGCTACCGACCCAAAACCCGTGGACTATGGAATATGGTCCGCGTTGCTTAACCTTCCCCCCCGGAGTATCGCTGCCTACTAGGAGGCCTCATACTTACACACGGTGGGTACATGGTAAGAAGGTTTTCAAGCTCAAAATGCACACTTTTAATGAACAAAAAATGTTCATGTTTCATTAACTAATTCTTCTGTTTCTGGTACCCAGTATGTAGCAATTTTAGGCACCCTTTTAGTTGAGTGATGGCGGTGGCGAGATAATAATACTAATGATTTTCCCTAACTTGTGTGTGGTTTACCGTCTGGCATGATCAGAGTTTACATTCAAATGATGCATGACCGAGAGATTTGTTGGTAGTGTAGATTACGCGAAAAGAGGGCAGTGATATAAACAGTGGGCAATATCCGACGGAATAATAATAGGTTCATTCCTCAACTTGTAAGGAACATTGAGCATAAGGTCCGACTGTGTCAAAGATGAGGCTGGTTGACATGAACTAAAACTGAAAACCATTGCCAGCCATGAGTGACCTTGCGCGGTTGAATGAATGGCCGGTGTTACAACAAGCAAAGATGGGAATGGAAACACTAACAATTGTTCTCTTTAAAATAGTTCGTCGTTGGCCCAGGTCAGCGAATAAACAATAATCCAATAGTGTTTGTCCAGAGGTCTTCTTCTGAACAGTTTGCACACATAATAGACTCCGAAGATAGGCTGAAATGTTTTGGGTACCAGAGTTAGTACATGAGACTCGCGAATGACCGCTGCAAGCGCGAGCGAAATCAGAAGAGAGAGTTGAAGCACGTGACCACGCTTGTATTCTGTGAAATTGTACAAGGGCGCGTTTTTTGTAGTTTCTCGTATTCAAACAAAAAACGATTATGCAATTGATGAAATACCTAGTGTTATTATGGAAGTAAAATAAAGGTACAAAAACGCCACAGCCATCACACTGGGTATGACAGTGCCATCATTGCACTGACGTACTTTGGTTTATGGACAGTCCCGTAACGGTCATCAAGGCTGCTTTGCTCGGAGGGGGTTACGCGTTTCCGTGGCAGCCGGATGTGGGTTAGGCGAGGAGATTGATCAAATGGGGTCAAGTCAATGAAGAGTCACGGATAATTTCCCTTCGGTTAGAAAAACATGTGAGTGTAGACCGGGTACAAGCCAGAAATAATGAATAACAGTTGTACGGGGCGCTTGGGCGACTGCAGCAGAAGTCAGAGGCTTGGGAAGAGAGGAAATGAGGAATGAATAGGATGAGAGCAGTAGCATCTGGTGAGTGCCAGGAGGCATCAGATACAATGGTGTCAAGCTAAGTGGACCCAGGAGTGGGTTTGCTTCCTGATTTGGAATCTTAGTGCTATTTGTGCCTCAAGTGGTCTAGTTTTGTGAAGGTAAAGGCTTTGTCGTCGAGGTGGCTAGTAGGGATGCCAGCCGTTTTGCTAGTTGGAACGGGTAGTAGTTTTAAGTGCACCAAAGGAAACCGAACATAGGGTCTCCGTTGTGCAAAAGAGATGGCGATGTGAGCAGTGATAGTAGACAAGTGAAAAAGCGGTCAGGCAACATCTTCCCAGATAATGAATACGAACAGTAGCTTAGCCCGTATGTGCTAATTCAGCTCAACATGAAGGTAAGGAAAGGATCGCCAGTCGCAGAGTCACTGATGCCAACTCCAGAAAGCGAATGATGCATAGCTAAAACTGCCATTACGCGCTACCTCTGATGCTGGTAATCAGGAACTAATAAGTTGTTTGGATCTTGTACATATTATGGCTCTATAGGACGAGAGAAGAACGTGTGTGCTGTTTGGATGATGAAGTGGACTAGTGGTGGTGCAACCCAGCTAATGCGAAGGTGGCAACTCCCTGCACGTCGAGGTTTGCCGTGGGCCTAACACAGTACCCTCAGGCTATCCCATGCATATATATTTTAAAACAAACGAAAGGACGGCTGTCATTTGCAAGTATTTCTTTGAATTGCAAGAAATGTGACAACCGGAACAATTTCAGTCCAGCTAAAGACAAAAAACAGCGGTGCCCTTTTTCGGTTTATCTAAGTTAAAGGCTAGGCTTAGAACCATCGGCGATGAGCGACGCACTCATGCTACTGGATGGGTGGCGAGTGCACGAACGTACGAGTAGAATGGAGACTTTCTGAGCCTGTGTACTATGGTTAAACGAAGACGAGGCATTGATGTGAACTGCCTTGTCAAGTAGAGGCGCACCAGTGTTGTGTGTGTGAATGAGGGAGTTTGTGGAACCAAACAAGTATTTCATTCATTACACATCTTCATACACACATTTGATATACACGTACTCCGCGTAATCAGGGGATGCAGAATGGTTCATATCAGCGAGGAACTAAGGCTTCGGTTTCACTGAAGTTAGTTAAATCCAGTCAAAGTAAAGCACCAGATATTAAATAGAGCTGAAATTATTCAGGGATGGGACCAGGCTTCAACGACTAGGAATAATTTGGCTGGATTCAAAAGATTGAGGCCGGAGGAAGGAAATACAACCAGGTCTGTGGCTTGACCACAGTTGCGATGGAAGGCACTAGACACCTTGTGACACAACGACGCTCCAGAGAGAAAAACCGATGCAGCCACAAGAAGTGGACATCTGCGTAAGAGATAGATAAGTGGTAATTATAGACAAGGTCATTTGGGAGGTTGGTCGTCAAAATTGTGGTTTAATGTTACGGGGTTCTGGCTGTGAGCGTACAAGCTTGGGCCTAGTAACAAGACAGTCAGGGTGAGTGGGCGAATTAGAGGGGCTTAGGGCCTATTTCAAAAAGTGTCTAGTGTAAGCTGTGGCGCGAAAAGGCGCTCCAATCGCTCAAATGAAAGGTAACAATCGAAGGCGTTTCAAAAGCCCACATGAAATGAGATATACAGATACGGGAGGGGAGCTTGTTCCACAGTTTGGAACACAGGCAAACGGAAAAGTTATCTCTAGAGACAGTTCGACATGTTGTCAACGGAGGTAAACTACCAGAGTCGTGGAAGTTATAGGGAGTACAGGAGAAAAATTTGGGATACAGGCAAACGGAAAAGTTTTCCCTAGAGACAGTTCGACATTTTGGCAATGGAGGTAAACATCCAGAGTCGCGGATATTATAGGGAGTACAGGAGAAAAATTTGGGACACCAGTCAGCTATGTAAGGCTGCCGGTAGATAAGGTGATGCAGATTCAACCTGATGCGCTTTAGCTATAATGGATCCAAGTGACAAAGAGCGAAGACGTTGCGGTAGTGTGGATGATGTCGGAAACAAGGACTTAGTAAATAAGTGCTGCATATTCTCCACAGTGGTCCGGCATGCCTGCGAATACTGCGGGACGAATTCAGGACTGGATTCAAGAGTAGGTCTTACAAGTCGGCAATTACAAAATGGCAATTAAACATGATTTATTACGTAAGAATCGGTGAATGTAAGCGCAGAGCTTGCGAGCTTTAGCCACTCTGCAATTTGCATGTTGATTGAAGCCAAATGTGGGGAATAACTAACACCCAGTTCTCTCACTTCGGGAGGAGTAGGAGTTGAGTCCACTAAAAGCAAGCACCCCAGGAGGAACTTGGAATCGATGTGAGAGGGCCTAGCATTTTCGATCAGCGAAAGGAAGACGGGGGGGGGGGTAGATGACCACAGGGATAAAGAACTCACGTCCCACTGTTAGTGAGAGTAGAAACGGATTCACTGGCCTTGGACATGTAAGCTACATTTGTTTCATCAGAGAACAGAAACGGGGGTCCACGGGTGATCGAATCCGCGACGTTATTAATGTAAAGTAAAATAATAGGAGGCCAAGCACACTACCCAGAATAACTCCGCTGGTACTGTGAAGGGGTGATTAGGAAAGATCCCTGATCTTTGTGGCCTGGGTTCTCCCTGTGTGGTAAGAAGTGAAGCACCTCAGTAGCGGTGCCAACACCATGAAGAGCATTGCTTTACCTTTTTGTGTGCTTCAGGTGGACAGAAGCCGCTGAAGCATAAGAACAAACTTTAACCGGGAAACATGCGAGAAGGCCCCGATCCTGCGTATCATTCCGCGAATCCTTGAATCTGTCAACCCGTGAAATCCCCGGTTCTCCGCCTTTTCCAGCCCTTCTTTGTCGCTCCTCAATTATTTTCAGTTTCGTTCACGATCACACCTTGATTATTTGCGTAGCCTACCAGATTTGCCATAAGTGACGCCAAACTATTCTCTCTCATGCAGTCAGAATTTGCGCTAGTGCGGATGACTACTTCCTTGCCGAGGAGATGTGATCTCCCTCTTTTCTCAACATGCTGATTCACAACGTTGTGCTGTGCAAGAAACTAGGCGTTCTGCTTGGCGAGGTGACTCCTCCCATGGATCTGTGCCATACACCTTCGGATCCTGCTCTGGGTGTCTTAAATCCTCAGGAGGTTGGAGCCGATTAGCCGCAAATTGCCCGTAGCTGCAGAAACTTCAAGAGTTGAGCAAATCTTTCCGCGCCAGAATGTTGCATTTTGCTGCGTATGTGCTCAAACCAAAAACCACTCCACTCGACGTCCATGTATTTGCAACTCACCAGAGTTCATTGTTCACTGATGCAATAATACCCCTGGTGGAAAATACCCGGTGGAATAGTTTCCCAGCATCGCTAAGACCCCGGGATGCCTAAATGGGGATCAAATGTTTGGACTGGTACTCTGTACTCAATTGCCTGGTTGCTTGATACGTGATTATTTTCGACATTTCCATTCCATTGTGCGAATACTGAACACCCAGTCGGACAGAGCGGCAATTTGAATTTGAAAGTACCGGCGTCTTTGTCCGGTTTCCCGCATTTGTAGGTGTCCGGGGCCGCACGACCCAGCCGAATGATCCTTCGTGATGATATATCACTGGAGTCTGATGAAGGTATATGGTATTCGGCCACTTTACTATAATTCAAGGACTTTTGAGCGTCGCAAATTATGCCTTGAAGCTCCTTAAAAAGGAGCCCTATCTGACAAAACCGATTGAGGTTTCAGCGAGCTTCATTATCCGCTTGGCTGTTGAATTATTCGGATCCGATATATGTAAATCTTTGTCCATAAATTTATTTTCTCACAGTACCTTACCCGCGCGCCTCTTGCTTCCTCCACTACAATGAGAATTTGGTGTCCGTATTGAAAATACTCTCTTCCGAAATCGGTATTGAGTTGGACCATATCGACCCTCGGGAGGTTTTAAGGGGTTCCAGGAGATCTGTGTCCAATCTTCTGGAGATAATAACTGCTTTCATTCTTCACTGCGTCCGTGGAAACCTACTGGATTTTGACGACGTCCCGCATTCTGCCGAATCGTTTAAGAAAAGCGGAACCGTTGAGGAATCCCCACTCGGTTAGTCTCCCACATTCTATACCTGAAGCGCTCAAATTTCTGAACGCTCTATGGCCAGCTAAAAGCGTAGTCATTTTGGATTCCCCCGCTGGATAAGACTAACTAAGCTTTTTGAAGGCTGATTTCATCAACACGGTCCCACTTACGGTACACTGGTGCATAGTTGTTGTGTGCAATTTCTTCTACTCAAATGTATAAAATCATTCAACACACACTTTCGCCTCGACTTTAGTGACGATTTCCTATTCTCGACCAGTTAAAGGTAACCTCAATCGTCTGATCAGGCTTGTCACCACCCTTACGGTACTGCGTGTGTAGTTTCAGTACGAATGGGTTAGTCAACCATAAACAATATGCTGTTGCCGCAGTTCCTTCCGTAGAGTATAAGAAGGAGAAATTCACTGATTGGTGGTGGTGACTGAAGGCTCCACTGGTTTGTAGTGGTAAACACCGCTGGATACGTGACGGAACTACTAGTGACATTGAACAGATTTACTGCCTTCGTGATTTCTCATTCGAGGAGATAGCAGTTGTAAGCGGTAGGTCGCCTACTCCGAACCACTGACTTTTGGTGCTTCAAATGGCTTTCCATCAACCGCCTGTGTTGAGTTGCTGACTCACCTCAAGCAAGTGTCAAGCATAACAAGCGGAATACTCGTTCTTCGCACGTACCCAAGGTTTTACTAGAAATCGTAGTTCAAAAGGAAGCTTTAGCTCAGCCCATCGCCCTCTTTTTCTAACTGGTCTGTCTTGCTCTTCACAGACATTATTCTCCGGTGACCGTAGATCCTCTCATCAGTTTTTCGGTGACACTTTCCTTTGCATCTTCCGTCTTAGGAATCAGGTTTGTGTTCAGATACGCCCTTCTCTGTTTCTTCTCCCCGGAGAACCACCAGTCAGATTTGTAGTATACGTGGCTCAGTCCTCCAAACAAACTTCACTTATGAAGTGGCTTTGGGACATCTGGACATTTTATTCCAGAAGCTACTTTAAGATACAACCGTACTGTGGACTGTCTATTAGTTCAACGCGTCAACCACTGACTCACCTGCCGAACATCAGGCCGTGTTTGCCACCACAACCGTACTGTGGACTGTCTATTAGTTCAACGCGTCAACCACTGACTCACCTGCCGAACATCAGGCCGTGTTTGCCACCACAACCGTACTGTGGACTGTCTATTAGTTCAACGCGTCAACCACTGACTCACCTGCCGAACATCAGGCCGTGTTTGCCACCACAACCGTACTGTGGACTGTCTATTAGTTCAACGCGTCAACCACTGACTCACCTGCCGAACATCAGGCCGTGTTTGCCACCACAACCGTACTGTGGACTGTCTATTAGTTCAACGCGTCAACCACTGACTCACCTGCCGAACATCAGGCCGTGTTTGCCACCACAACCGTACTGTGGACTGTCTATTAGTTCAACGCGTCAACCACTGACTCACCTGCCGAACATCAGGCCGTGTTTGCCACCACAACCGTACTGTGGACTGTCTATTAGTTCAACGCGTCAACCACTGACTCACCTGCCGAACATCAGGCCGTGTTTGCCACCACAACCGTACTGTGGACTGTCTATTAGTTCAACGCGTCAACCACTGACTCACCTGCCGAACATCAGGCCGTGTTTGCCACCACAAGTTTTTCGTTTCAAAATATACATCCTCCACGTCGAATACCGGACCGTGCTGGTGACCATAGTCCGTTGATTTTTCATCAACTGCGCCAACGTACACGAATCCTCTTAAGTTCACCTTGCATCGATTCAGTTTCGAATCCTCCCTCCAGACGTTCAAGCGTTCTACAGAGGACGGATATGATGAACCGTCGTGAGCACCTTCATCCTTGTCCCATTAGTTTCGGATCACAGCTTGCGGCGGACACCCATGGTTCCATAGGTTGCAGATCCAAGTGTGTAGGGTATGGTTGTCGTATAATGTGACTACCCGCTGATTCCAGAACTACTCAGGATCCAAGGGGTGATAGTCAGTATCCTTTGGCTTTTCTTTAACACCCGTGAACTAAAGCACGCATTTTCTGTATTCTGAAGGATTTTGGTACGGGATACGAAGAAATGTCGATCCGCTACAGTATATCTACAGGATTCAGGAACCCTTACTTATAGCAAGCACTTTCCAAAGCTCGCCGTCAGACTCACTTTTCTGGACGAAGGTTAGTAACGGGTTCTGCAGGAAGTGGCCTACCTTAATTGATCGATCGTTCACATCCTCCAAGGCAACTAGCCCTGTACTTTTGCCTTCCGTTGGTGGCATATCCGGTTTCAGCTTGCGTTTTTCGGGGAGCCTCAGCTCATACTTGATGTCTGTAGTTAGCGGGGATAGATGGTGGGTTCAAACCATAGGTTGGATGGGAGGTGCTACTCATGAGCCGGGTGTCATCTGACTGGACGTTTGCTGCTGTTTTGTCACCGTCCTTATCTGTAGGTGTCAAGGACCCTGCACCATCTATCGTTCATCCTTGCTTTAGTTGGACTGAGAATGGCTACATTGGGTTAAGCCTAGAAGTAATCTTCGTTTGATCCTGAGAATTGGCTGCACGCCTCATTGAAGGCTAGTCGACATCTCGAGCATATAATGCATAAACGCTCTTTGGTTCTCCACTACCTGTATAAAATTTCACAGCCACACGGCAGCAAAGGACACATCACCTGTTCTCTGATGAACCTTCATGCTGTATGTCATACACTTCGACGAAGCATGCTCTGTCGGTTTCCGTGCTCAAGTTGAGACTCTTCCGGTGAAGTGATCTGTGCTAACACCTCCAAAAGCGAGAATGGGTGAAGCTACGGTTCCAATTTCTCTTCCAATTATCTCTTGATTTATCTTTGGATTGGTTTAATCCATATAAAACAATTTTGTCTCAGAATGTTGTGGCGCTATTGCTCCATCAGTTGGAGTGATTCTTATCAATTGTCAGCTTTCGTCGAAAATGATGGTAGTGTGTTTTAGTGTCATGCTACCTTTTTAAGTCTGGCAAATATTCACCTCGGGATGACTTCACCACGCTTGTCCGTGCCGTGCGTACAGAGAAACAATTAAATGACTACTGGTTGATACACATCTCCAAACACTTTTCGGATATATTTGCCCGGAACTCGTGCAACCACGCCATCAAGGAATACATTGGTACTTTGGTTCCTCACGAAGCTGATCAACTGTATGGTGCGTCATCTGGAATCAAGCCTGGATCACAAGCCTCTGGTGATTACTGTCTCATACTCTACCCCTATTTTTATTCCAAGGAGATTTCGAATCACAGTGACAGGAATATTTCTGCATTTGTTTGCTTCTAATCCCACTGTTTCTTTACAGTTCACTCCGGTTTCCCCACATGTCTTAGAACTCCGGCTGTAATATCTACCAAAAAACTCAGCTTTCTTCCTTGATTTGCCGTAGTCCCCCAACTTTTTCGCTCCATAATAGTGGTCCAGAGTTCGTCCCAGTCACCACCTTCCATGGCACGAAGTCAATGCATTCACCACCAAGGCAAGATAAGTATTTGCCAGCCTGTATCACCTTTGGCATCAGTAGCGAGTGTATACAAAACTTCTGTAAGAGATCTCCTAAGGGTTGTATGGCTTGGCCTCTGACCGAAATATCTCAGCATAGCAGGCGCTAATCGGTCGCAGCATGCTCACTATGAAGTCCATGGAAAGCAAGGTCGTCATCATCATTGTCAGCTGTAAGAACCGCGCACTTTTCCTGGCATCAACCATGGATAGCCACCTCGGCGACATCCAGTAGTCTTGTGGTCGAATTGGAGAGGTCGGGCAGGCAGCACTGAACACCGCTAACATAGCTCTTTTCACATTTTACCGCACTTCATCCACATGCTCACTGCCACCACAGGGTTGGTTTACTGTGGAGAGTTGTTGGGCTACTGTTGAGCTATGATAATTTTTCGAAGACAGTGGGTTGGCATGCCTCTTGCTAACTTGCGATGGCCTGAAGGGAAGCGAACTGTTGGGCGTGCACGCACCATAGCGTGATCGGAATCAAGTGGTGTGCCCCAGAAAGAACGATAGTCGAATTGTGGCTCTCCACCAGTGGCTGATGGCCACGTGGTCCAACTGGGTCCACGGTTGAGTTGCAGTTAGTGGTCGTCAGGTTACGCAGTGCGAACTTTTATGTTGAAAGTTCGTACTTGCTAGAAACAGTTCATGATCTCCGTTGGCTGCGCGGCAAGCATGGACTCTGAATCTACCGCCCAAATATGATTCCAAGGACCTCAGACGACCCACTCGAGCATTCAAATCGCCTGCAAGGATCATAATGTCAGTGCTTTTTGCTTGACGACCGAGCCCAGATAGTTCTTGATAGGGAGCACTCTTCTCAGCATCAGAGCTGCGGTCCATTGGGGCATAACCGACGCTACAAGCAGACCGCTTTTTATTTCGAGAGGCATTGAACTTGATAACCGGCTGGCACAAAGACGACTGTTCGCTGGGATCCAATCCAGCAAAGCGCGTTCAGTTCTGGGGCTGAATGCAGCTTTCACGCGAGTCATCGCTTTTGGGTCACCGGACACACGGAGGGAGAAATATGAATGTGCTGAGTTCATCCTTAGCGTTCTGAGATGCATAACCACGCTCGGGTCTTGTATGCGTGTTTCGGAGACACAGCATACATCAATTTTAAGGGAGTACAGGGTTTCAACAAGCATTGCCTGTTTGCCAATTTGACATAGAGTATGGACGTTAAAAGCTCCTCTATAAAAAAGATCTCATGGATTTAGAAAGG
>NW_008751756.1:257231-262377 GCF_000715545.1 Opisthorchis viverrini
ATGTTTGTAGGCAGCAAGGAGCCTAAGGCCCTTTGGTCAGATGACTGACAGTCAAATGGCCCAGCGACGTTTGCTTGTGCGGTGGGTCGAGGAGGGACATCGATGGACGTTGAACTGCGCGAGCAAACGATACTTCCCGGTTGCCCAGGCCGAGGAAGGGGGTTTGGTTTAGGTACCTCACCTTGAGCCCTTCGACTCAAAATCTGACCCACGAGGCAGTGGGAGAATGTAGGGTTCTCTTTGGGAACCCTACCCGAAGCCGATGACTCAAGTCTGACCTGCTCGGCTTCAGGGGACTGCCCTAACCCGAGGGCGCAGGGAATGAGGCATTACTGCCTCATTCCTGATGCGACTGCGCACAGCAGGTGCCTTTTAAGCAGCACCGGACTCTTACGTTTTTAAGAGTATTTCGATCGTACTGGATAATTATCCGGCGGTCACGGTCAACCATTGGGCGATCGGAGTGTGCGGTTTTTGGGGCCGACCTTTTCTAACCTGTCCTTCCTCGGGGGAAGGTAGCATTGCTGCATCCATAAATATGGACATGCTGGTCGCCTGAAGAACACCTTATTGCTTTCATACACCTGTCGCAGAGAACAGTACGAATTTACCCCCAGGCCGCATCGTAGCACGAATACTCGTAGTACGGAGTGTCGGTGCTCTTGGCCTGGCTGCTCCTCTTTGGCCTTCCTGGCATGGTTGCACCTTGTGGAACGAAGTTCCAGCCAGTGTAGCCCGCGGGATCATTGCAGCGACCACCACTTCAAGGTGGTAGCTTTGGATCGGAAGCACTAGGTTATGAGACGATCGCCCAAACCTCGGATAAGGGTGGTCAGCTTGAGCTAGTTAATGCATCGGCTCCATCTGTTTGACCCCCGTCGACTGGAAGCTGCTTGGCTAAACGCTTGTGGGCGACAGGACATGACGTCGCAACGCGAGGTGAATTTGCCTTCTGTCAAGTTAGGCGCCACTAGACCTTGCCACTTGCCACTCCTTTGTGTGCCTGCCATGATTATCCGTTCGTTACTATCAAGAGTGTTCAGCTGTAATTTTGGATTTGACAACCTTATCCGCCTTATTTGCTTTGGAGTAAAAACGTTATCCTCTCATTAGCTGCCATATTTCCCCTACTCTTTATATATCGGTGGGGCTTGTTTGCAGTACGTTTTCCAGAAGCATGAGCTACTTGTATGTCGTTGCGATTACTCATTACCTTGTTGATGTGACGTTCATCCATGTGGGTTTATATACGTGGTTCCTCCGTTGTACGCTGCCTTCGGGGCTTACGATTGAGGGTTGAGTTGTGGCAATGAAAACCACACTTTTCCGGGACGAGATGGCTAAGTAGTTAGAGCGCAAATTTACTGACCGGGATGTCCGTGGTTCGAACCCGACCTCTGCCTCTTGATTTCCCCTGTCTAGGCTTGGGCAACCTGGCAGTATCCCAGCCCTCGTGCTTCCTCTCGGGTGGCAGGCAGCTATGCACCGAAAGGGTGTTACAGCTGAAGGATTATTTCATTTTACTCTTATTTTACCGGATGGGAAAGGTGTATCATCCAGAGCAATCTCAACCCAGTCGAAAAGCATATGTTTTAACCACTCATCAGTGCGTATACTACTACTCAGAGCGCCCGTAGTGCCGTAATACATGAATCACTTGTTTGGTTATCCCGTCAAAAAGAGGTGACGGTTTACGTGCCTCTGTGACACACCGAGTTATATTGTGTCAGAGTTTCATACCAGGTTGTCTTACCAATAGTCTGGTCCTTCAGGTTCGGGGTTGAAAAATGTGTGGAAACTTGTCCTTTGAAAATGATAGTGTACTCGCTTTTCCAAAACACCACTGTCATGCGGCCCGGCTTTTTAGCCAAATATTTTGATAGACGACCCCAATCTTACTCCTGTCTGGATCTGGGCGCCCTTATATTATCACAGCCCACGTGCAACCATAACACATAGTTTTTTAAGTACTGTCCAAAACTTCCATTGAAACGAATTCACTGGGAGCTTTCAGAAATCCACAACTTGGGATTCCGAACGGTTGGATTTTATGTTGAAAGCTTGTGCAATGCTGAAAGGATACAATCTGCACCACTGGGTCATACCAAAGCACGATCGGTTATATTTTCACACAAACCGACACAGTTTTTGGCCTATTTTTCATGGATCTCGGTACCCTTCGGAGTTGTTTGCATAGAAATTCCCCTCACTATTTTGTCGGAATTCCTGGATTTCTGCTTTTCAGTCTTTGGCAGATTTCTGATTTTGAAACTAATGGGACTGTCTTGATTATTCTCCCTTTCCGTCCAGTTCTGATCGGAACTTAACGTTCGCCTGTCGGTAGAGGTTTATCGATATTTTTAATCGAATGGCTTATCTGCTTGCACCGCTATTGATTGGCTGGCCGTGGAAGTTGTCCACACACAGCTGACTGTTGTTTTCTGGCGGTTACCAGCTGTGTCCCAATAATTGGACATCGGCGAATACTGGCAGTCCACTTCCCCCGGATGCACGAGGCTGTTAGTGTTTCTGTTCTTACCTGAAGCTTGAATGACGATCGATGTATTGCTGTATTTCCATGTTCGTATGAATTCCAGCTTCTACTAGTGTTCGACTTATGAATACTTCTAGGCCTCTGAAGCGGCTTCCTTTGTTCCCTGGATTTCCTGTTCGTATGAATTCCAGCTTCTACTAGTGTTCGACTTATGAATACTTCTAGGCCTCTGAAGCGGCTTCCTTTGTTCCAAAGATTTATTGATTCAAAAACCATCAGACCCAGTATAGCTTTTGGGGAACACCATTGGATTACGCGTTCTCAGTTAGGTGAAAACTTAACAAAACACGAACGTGTGTGTGTGTGGAAACTGCGGTCCCCAAAATGTGTACAGGATCATTTAGGTAAACCGCATATTGCCCGGTGAGTACTTACTTCTGCCTCCTATCAGACAGTTTAGTTTGTCACCGTAATTTACTCACGTTCCCGAATGGAACCGAAAGATCCAGTCTGTCCCAAATCTGAGAGCTCTAGGTGTATGTGGACCGGTAGAACATTTTCCTCTGAGTCACTTTGATTGCATTCTCCTATTTATTGCCTCGTTGTAAGATGATGCCACAATGGGTAATTCTGCATTTGTCACGAGGTGACCTTTGAATATCGAGCTTGGTGCACCAGGTAGTACGCTTCGACAAGACAAAGTACAACGGTCTGGAATCCCAACACACTGAAGACTAAGAATCATTATGAGATCGTGACACTGAAGAGCTATTCATCATTGCTGATGGCAATATCAGTGTGTGGCTGCTGTATTTAAGTGAAGGTAAATGATGAGGGTTGGAAAGTGGTGAAATAAACGGGGCTTGCTGCGAGCACTCGCGTCTTCTCCAACAGCTCATACAGTCTGGATGGCAACTGACCTTACAAATGCTACTAACTAGGTAATGATTTTGGATATCTACCCAAAATCATGTGATGCGAACGAAAATGCAAGTCCTTGGAGAGGGACGGGGACAATCGAAATGGATACTCTATTGAGACTTGGTTTTCACATATTTGTGCCGCTTACGGAGTCTGGTATTCAGCGACGGACCGCTAAGCGAGATCGTACATTATTCAGAGTTCTTTTTTTATATTTTGAGATTGTACTTGGCCACATCTGACAGACGGTAACTTAGATTCGCAGCTCCCAGCAACAGCCATGCAGAGAAAGGAACGCGTTTCAATATCTGCAGTTGTAACTCTTACCAGATGACCAGGCCATCCGACAGAAGTGATTTTGCATATGCTTGTCTCACGAATTAGCAGGGTTTTTGGAAAATTTGTAGATGATACGAGAAAATTGATTAGATAACACTCAGTATTTTTACAATGTGATGAAGTCATATGGTGCAAAGAGGTCGAGTTTAATTGTTGAAACAAAATTGATGCCACTAGAACTGATACCCCCGGCACCAGCTGATAGAACTGAGGATGCTAAGAGCTCGTGGCTATTTGCACTATCACCTCATTGCATCAGATTACGAAACTCTGAGGCGTCGTGCATGTAACGAGCTAG
Source organism: Opisthorchis viverrini (assembly GCF_000715545.1). NCBI lineage: Eukaryota > Metazoa > Platyhelminthes > Trematoda > Opisthorchiida > Opisthorchiidae > Opisthorchis > Opisthorchis viverrini. The sequence continues at coordinate 261,284 of NW_008751756.1, forward strand.
GAATTGTAGTAGTTAAAAATAAACGGTGCATGGGAAAGCCACTACCTTCGGACATCAATGAGCTCAGGACCTTATCGATAGGTTTCTCTGGCTTTTGCAGAAATTCTCACATGCACTTAACTGGATCAGTGTGGCGCATGATCATCTTTTTCTCATTGAGAAGGTATAGTTGCCGGGGAAATGTTTTAATTTTAAACACAGATGGTGTTTTTCAGCGTTTACTGCAACGCCACACAGCCACTAAACATACTTGAATGCATGGTGAATATGAAAAAGGCATTTCTCGTAGCCAATTGGACGAGATGTGTCAGTAATTCTCGCTGATTTTTCTTCAGTATCCTGTCGGAGAATCTGCCAAGTATGAAGTGTGTGAGGTCTGTATTTGGGGATTTCGATTATAAAGCATAGTGTGATTGATGCTGAAAAGCAACCCACCGACGCGTTGTGCCAAGCCGAGACGAACTTCATCCTTATTTTGGATTTGTTTTTGTACCCACTTTACCATCAGGGTTTTTGGTGCTTAATCTGAGTGCTTTCCCTTTGTAGGGATCGATCTTTCCCATTCTCCCGAGTTACCACGGAGCGTTGGTAGAATATACGCTGCTCCACCGTGCGTCCGAAATCTAACCCATGGCAGCCCCACAGTTACAAAGTCAACATGTGATGCTGGGCTCCCGCGAACGTTCGCAACCGGTGACACCGCGACCCAACATAGTAGGGTCACCCGCATTTCTTCGGACACTCAGTCCTTGTTTACCTCTGGCAAAGCTGACTTGGCTATAAAGCAACATACACCATCACCAGGCTCACGTTATCCTCGCCTTCCATCAATTTTATCGATGCAGTTGCCAGTCTCGCCTCCAACCACTCCAAAAGACGCTGACAATATTATGGAGATTGTAAGGTTGGTGATTTTTGAAATATCGCCATCTCAGCCTAATCTTATATAGCTGGGTTTACAACCAATCAAAAGACAGCGGAACTCAGGTGTTGTTTACTGTCAGTCGGGTTCATACAAGAATTAATGAGAATACAAGGATGATCCCATTCTATCTAATCGTGCCCGTTTGCTCCCCTTAAATGATCAATCTGTC
>NW_008751756.1:271253-284500 GCF_000715545.1 Opisthorchis viverrini
ATACAATCTGCACCACTGGGTCATACCAAAGCACGATCGGTTATATTTTCACACAAACCGACACAGTTTTTGGCCTATTTTTCATGGATCTCGGTACCCTTCGGAGTTGTTTGCATAGAAATTCCCCTCACTATTTTGTCGGAATTCCTGGATTTCTGCTTTTCAGTCTTTGGCAGATTTCTGATTTTGAAACTAATGGGACTGTCTTGATTATTCTCCCTTTCCGTCCAGTTCTGATCGGAACTTAACGTTCGCCTGTCGGTAGAGGTTTATCGATATTTTTAATCGAATGGCTTATCTGCTTGCACCGCTATTGATTGGCTGGCCGTGGAAGTTGTCCACACACAGCTGACTGTTGTTTTCTGGCGGTTACCAGCTGTGTCCCAATAATTGGACATCGGCGAATACTGGCAGTCCACTTCCCCCGGATGCACGAGGCTGTTAGTGTTTCTGTTCTTACCTGAAGCTTGAATGACGATCGAAGTATTGCTGTATTTCCATGTTCGCATGAATTCCAGCTTCTACTAGTGTTCGACTTATGAATACTTCTAGGCCTCTGAAGCGGCTTCCTTTGTTCCAAAGATTTATTGATTCAAAAACCATCAGACCCAGTATAGCTTTTGGGGAACACCATTGGATTACGCGTTCTCAGTTAGATGAAAACTTAACAAAACACGAACGTATGTGTGTGTGTGTGGAAACTGCGGTCCCCAAAATGTGTACAAGATCATTTAGGTAGACCGCATATTGCCCGGTGAGTACTTACTTCTGCCTCCTATCAGACAGTTTAGTTTGTCACCGTAATTTACTCACGTTCCCGAATGGAACCGAAAGATCCAGTCTGTCCCAAATCTGAGAGCTCTAGGTGTATGTGGACCGGTAGAACATTTTCCTCTGAGTCACTTTGATTGCATTCTCCTATTTATTGCCTCGTTGTAAGATGATGCCACAATGGGTAATTCTGCATTTGTCACGAGGTGACCTTTGAATATCGAGCTTGGTGCACCAGGTAGTACGCTTCGACAAGACAAAGTACAACGGTCTGGAATCCCAACACACTGAATTTCATACAATGAATATCGGACTATGATTCACTATGATATCGGCTGTTGTATCTAAGTGAAGTTAAATGATGAAGGTTGGAGAGTGGTAGAATAAACTGGGCCTGCTGCGAGCACTCTCGCGTCTGCTCCAACAGCTCATACAATCTGGATGGCAACTGACCTTACAAATGCTACTAACTAGGTAATGATTTTGGATATCTACCCAAAATCATGTGATGCGAACGAAAATGCAAGTCCTTGGAGAGGGACGGGGACAATCGAAATGGATACTCTATTGAGACTTGGTTTTCACATATTTGTGCCGCTTACGGAGTCTGGTATTCAGCGACGGACCGCTAAGCGAGATCGTACATTATTCAGAGTTCTTTTTTTATATTTTGAGATTGTACTTGGCCACATCTGACAGACGGTAACTTAGATTCGCAGCTCCCAGCAACAGCCATGCAGAGAAAGGAACGCGTTTCAATATCTGCAGTTGTAACTCTTACCAGATGACCAGGCCATCCGACAGAAGTGATTTTGCATATGCTTGTCTCACGAATTAGCAGGGTTTTTGGAAAATTTGTAGATGATACGAGAAAATTGATTAGATAACACTCAGTATTTTTACAATGTGATGAAGTCATATGGTGCAAAGAGGTCGAGTTTAATTGTTGAAACAAAATTGATGCCACTAGAACTGATACCCCCGGCACCAGCTGATAGAACTGAGGATGCTAAGAGCTCGTGGCTATTTGCACTATCACCTCATTGCATCAGATTACGAAACTCTGAGGTGTCGTGCATGTAACGAGCTAGGAATTGTAGTAGTTAAAAATAAACGGTGCATGGGAAAGCCACTACCTTCGGACATCAATGAGCTCAGGACCTTATCGATAGGTTTCTCTGGCTTTTGCAGAAATTCTCACATGCACTTAACTGGATCAGTGTGGCGCATGATCATCTTTTTCTCATTGAGAAGGTATAGTTGCCGGGGAAATGTTTTAATTTTAAACACAGATGGTGTTTTTCAGCGTTTACTGCAACGCCACACAGCCACTAAACATACTTGAATGCATGGTGAATATGAAAAAGGCATTTCTCGTAGCCAATTGGACGAGATGTGTCAGTAATTCTCGCTGATTTTTCTTCAGTATCCTGTCGGAGAATCTGCCAAGTATGAAGTGTGTGAGGTCTGTATTTGGGGATTTCGATTATAAAGCATAGTGTGATTGATGCTGAAAAGCAACCCACCGACGCGTTGTGCCAAGCCGAGACGAACTTCATCCTTATTTTGGATTTGTTTTTGTACCCACTTTACCATCAGGGTTTTTGGTGCTTAATCTGAGTGCTTTCCCTTTGTAGGGATCGATCTTTCCCATTCTCCCGAGTTACCACGGAGCGTTGGTAGAATATACGCTGCTCCACCGTGCGTCCGAAATCTAACCCATGGCAGCCCCACAGTTACAAAGTCAACATGTGATGCTGGGCTCCCGCGAACGTTCGCAACCGGTGACACCGCGACCCAACATAGTAGGGTCACCCGCATTTCTTCGGACACTCAGTCCTTGTTTACCTCTGGCAAAGCTGACTTGGCTATAAAGCAACATACACCATCACCAGGCTCACGTTATCCTCGCCTTCCATCAATTTTATCGATGCAGTTGCCAGTCTCGCCTCCAACCACTCCAAAAGACGCTGACAATATTATGGAGATTGTAAGGTTGGTGATTTTTGAAATATCGCCATCTCAGCCTAATCTTATATAGCTGGGTTTACAACCAATCAAAAGACAGCGGAACTCAGGTGTTGTTTACTGTCAGTCGGGTTCATACAAGAATTAATGAGAATACAAGGATGATCCCATTCTATCTAATCGTGCCCGTTTGCTCCCCTTAAATGATCAATCTGTCTCCGAACTAGACCATTGGGTTTTGAGTGTAAAGTACCGACACTTTCTCCAGAAAGGTCAAGACAAATTACGATACTTTAACTCTACTAGTCCTCAATAAGGACCAGAAATCGGGAAATACAGTCGTCGGACCTGTTACAGGTGGATATCATACAATAGCACTGAAGCCTCATTGTGAACGCTGTTGCCACCATTCGTGGTGATGACAATGCACTGAGCACACGTGGTCACCTGTCGGGCACTTAGCGGTCCCTTTACTGCGCGGCCACACTAGAAATTGAGGCTCCTTCCGCCACTCTCAAAGTATGGATATAATACATCCTACCTTTCGAAGGGTAGTTGGCCGTTGCATATGGTATCTAGCGTTCTAAGATCATCGGTGTAGTCTAACACTTCACTCGTTAGCGTTGTCTGGTTAGTTGAAGATCTTTGTTTGATTTAGCACAAATTCACCAATCAGTTGAATTTGGAAGCGTGCGATGGTACACCAAGTTTAAGTTAACTGTCGGAGCACTTCAGAAACCGCTTTCCATGTGGAGTGATATCTAACCTTAGGTGTTCAGTTCCCGGAAAAATGTCGATTCCCATAGTTGCAGATCAGTCGGCTTCATGAAGATAACTGACCCAGCAAAAAGAGGTACCTTTAATTTCTTATCCCTTTTTGTCACTGATCGAATTATGTACCCTGACAGCTGTGCAATGTCTTCACCGGTCCTCATGCTGTTCAGTGAATATTGGTGAGATGGCTCAGTGGTTAGAGTGCGAATTCGCTGATCGGAAGGTCCGCGGTTCGAACCCGACCTCTGCCTCTCGACTTCCCCTGTCTAGGCTTGGACAACGTGATAGTATCCTAGCCCTCGTGCTTCCTTCGGGTGGCATGACAGCTAGGCATCGAGTGTGTTACAGGTGCATGAATGCACTGGCTCGAACCCGGCACCAAGAATGATCCCGCTGTCCGCTAACGACCTTATTCTGTAACGTTTCCTATCAGAGCTCGGAGGAACCCATAATGGGGTAGAGTTGCATCAACAACAAACCCTTTCAGTTCGTGCTTCCTCGGGTGGCATGACAGCTAGGCATCGAGTGTGTTACAGGTGCATGAATGCACTGGCTCGAACCCGGCACCAAGAATGATCCCGCTGTCCGCTAACGACCTTATTCTGTAACGTTTCCTATCAGAGCTCGGAGGAACCCATAATGGGGTAGAGTTGCATCAACAACAAACCCTTTCAGTTGCCGTATCTCTCTCTCACATTGTGTTGATTGCATGTTGCTCATATACCTAAGGTTACCCATTTCAACTGCTGTTGTATTTTCATGCAGAAGTCTTCGCTTCACGTAGTTGTATACGATACTTTCACTTCCCCGTTTTTGTATACTCGTTCAGGCACCCATCCCCGCAAAGCGCAGTGCCTAGTCTATCTTCTTCTCCGGTCAACCGACTACCTCGTGAGTTTCAGAATCCGAGCGCACCGCTGGACGTTCAAGTTGACAAGCCCCCCATGATGATGTCACATACTTCCACAGCTGTTCACACAACCACGGTACATGCCACGTATTTTTGGGCATTTATAACCGTTCATCCCACTAGTTCAATGTCAGTTTTTGTAAACAGGATTCACACTTTCTTTACGTTCTGCCCCTGTCATGAATAGTTGCGCTTTGGAAGGGCATCTTCACACAGTTAGATTCATCACTTCTTTTTACTGTGACCTGTAGTTTTGGTGTTTCTTCAGTTTACAGTCCTAGGCTTTTTCTCATGACGTGCGTACTTAGATGGTTCACTTACTTTGGCTTCAGAAATCTCTTCCAAGTCTCTTCTTGGCATGTGTAAGGCTGCAGTACAAGGACCAATCGCTGACGCAAATACCCTTGGAATGCATTCACTATAGTTTAAGCCTCCTTATCATAAAGTTGTTCTTCTCTAGAGAGACCATTTTCTTGGCTCGTCAGTTGGCACGTTTAGGTTGCAAAGTTCCTTTCGGATTGGGCAGTTTTGGTCGTTCCCCTAGGTAACTTTTCTAGAAGGATACTCCGCATACAATCCCCCAAGAAACTTGAACTCTCTTAGCCATGCTGGCGACAGATGACTGGATGAACTTATCCTGTATCAGGAACTGTGTTCCAACTCTCTGTATATAGCAAACAACTCTGTTTTTCCTTACTTTTATTCACCCTTCTGTGTCTCAAACCATTTCCGCGAATTTTGGCTCAGGTCAGATCCGTAAGGGTGTGAAGCTTTGGGACGGTCCTTTTTTGTATGGTATGGGATTACGTGCGAGAAGACTGATTACTTTTCGCCGGGTACATGCCTGCAGAGGATAAAACTAGTGCTAAAAAAATTGAACCGCCGATTGCGCCTAAAGCCACGTTCGGTCCCTTGTTCACCGTCCACTGGTGGTTCGAGCTCCCCACGACCGACATCGAGCAACCTGTCATACATCGGTGTGTACTACTTTCAACCTTTTTTTTACTTGAGATCCACCGCAAGAAGGTATGGCCGTTTCAGAACAATATGCAGTCGTATCTGGTATTTGGAGAGCATTTCGCGAAGGGCTTTGAACAGCTTTGTTGCATGAGTTGTACTCTACTAAGGCAGTTCAGTATGGACGTTGTCTTATCTGAAAGATTAGAACTGTTCGACCGCGAAATAGTGGATGGTGTAGCCAGTGACAATAGAAATCTCTGGGCAGTTGTAACCTGGTAGTCTCCTTACCCTAATATCTATTCCAACCGGATTGTTTTACTAATCTTCCAGGTAGGTTTTCATCCATTGGTTCCATTCATTCATTCATGCTGTGATAAGACTAGGTGCCAGTGTTTATGCACACAAACCCAGTCACGTGACAGGCTAGTTCTGATAAAGTTAGGATTGAAATGCGTATTAGTGGTTTACCAAATAAACACGCGTGTTTTCAAGTCTCACAAACAAATCAAATCAGGTCGTCCGGTTTTGGCACATTTGTGACACGTAGTTGCTTTGTAGCGCGTACGAATCACAGGGACTGAGATACCTCCAAGTTACTAACACCAGACAAAATCCATAACAAATTCAGAAGACAGACTCCAGCCGCGTTGCCTTAAAAGCAGTGGAGAATGATGCAGTCTCAGCAGAACCATGTTAACGTCTTTGTCAGGCAAAAGAATACGACAACACTGATCCATAACCACCGAAAAACCCCTGATTAGGGACGAAAAAGAAACCAGTAAGGTGGTTAGTTGTGGTGTTAAGCCCAAAGGTTCCGGGATCAAGGTTCCTGTCGAGACAACACAGACCTTTCTTAAGGCTTCCACTCACCTAGTATATTTTTGAAGTTTATCCGCTACAAAACCAGCGCACAGAAGAAAGACGGAGTCCATTTAAATGGTCTGGTTGAGAAATGACAGCCTGGTGTAGTCGGTCTCGCAGCATCTGTACTGTTTCCAGTCTTGTACAAAGAGAATGATGTGAGTCTCTTGGAAAATCTCACATGACTGTATCCAATCACTTTTATTGCGTTGAATTTTATGCTTACTCGCGCCGAAAGCCTCTAAAAATTCGTAACCTGGCTCTCCGATTCGGGTGAATCAGAAGGCACAGTTGTTTCATCATCCACAACTATATAGGTCATGTACTACTCCTCTTGAGGCGTCTACCGACGTGATGCTCACCACTTCCAGTCATAGCAACAGGTGTAGACTCGGACAGGCACTTGATGTGATATTCTCACTGGAAGTTCTGTTGGTGGCTTCTATCGGTTATGAAAAGCAAGACGAAGGCCTTGTTTGTTTGTGTACAACAAACAAAGCATTTATAGATAAATAATACGAGTCGTTCTGCCCCGTCATCCTACTCGTTGTACGTCATGATAGCCAAACGCATAGCCCAGCTTTTTGTGACCAGCATTAACGTCCGGAACTTACATGATCTCATTGTCCTTTGGTTTATGTGAGAACATCTTCCTGATATTATTCGGTATGCCCAACTTTCTTTCAAGCCACTCGATTATTGGAATAGCTGCGCCGTAACTTGTTTGTTTTTGTTGTTCTGACCGATTACCCTTTGACTGTGTTGCGTCACAAATTCAGTTAGCTAAAGCGACCCAAAAAGACAGCAACGGTTGTCTTGTTTACTTGAGAGTCACATCTACTTTTTTTTACTACTTTCTTATCTTTATGTCATATCGGTCACAATGTTGTTCTGCTTTGTCATCAGCTGGACTCCACTGCGCTGAGCGTTTTTCACTCAGAAGAAGATCAAACTAAATATCGTCTCAAAGGAAGCAGTTCAAGTAGTGGATGTGGACCCAGCCCATCAACGACGGTACCAGTGGCGTCCAGTTCGTCTGCCTCTTCAAGCCTGTGCGAATCAGCGCCTCTCCGAGCAACCCCACTGATTACGGAGTCCACCTCCCCGGGTTTACCAAAGTCAGTTTTTGCGCGAGAACTGCGTCAACATCACAGGCATTCCGATGGTCCGTCATCTGATGACGGTAGCTGTCCAACAACCGATAGCATTTTAAACTGGACTAAGTCAGACCGAAAGGTGGATGTTGCCGACATTCGCAATGAGTTCATATCGATACTGTCATCTGGCGTACAGTCCCGAGCGGACACTGTCGATCCTGGCACAGTGCGACCTCCCGCGTCCGTACTGATATCGCGGACAGAGCGCTTCTCAAAGGCCCTTAAGGCTCGGTTAGACTATTTGAGGTTGGTTTCTACGTTTCTTATTGTGACCATCCTGTCCAACCTGTCTTGTGTGTCGTAAAATACTTGCTCTTGTTGCGCAACCGGTCATGTTCCACGTGAGTTTTAGTTTCACTTACAATGTCCAACCTTCTCTGTGTTCTTCCTTTGCTGTATTTTGTCTTGTTCCCCCCCTTGTACGACCGTTTCGATCCTAGTTTACAAACTACATATGCTTTTTGATATTCAAATGCGTCTCATCATAGCTGTGTATGGTCACATGTAAATGTCGAAGAATGAGGTGTGAGCTAGTCGGGAAGGAAGCAATCTGGTTGGTACTCAGAAAAAATACTTCTGTGGCATATAACAAGGTCTTGGATAGTGTGTGTACCAAACTACAAGAAGGCTTGTTTTTTGTACGCTTAGAAGACGTAGATACGTTCTGCGTAGGGGATCTAGGGTGTCGTCAGACCTGATTTTCTACATGTCAAAACCGTAGGCGATATGGGCTAGTGTCTGGGGTGCACCTAACCACAGCCCTTAGTGACCCGGTTGTGGGCCACGAATGTTGGTACATCGCCTATCGAAAATGATTCATATCCCACTGGCAGTGGCGCAAATCAAAATAAGGGCAGCGTATGACCTGGAAGAGAAGGTTGAAGATTTCACGAAAGGCCTATATGCTTTTGGTGTGTCCAGGATAGGGTCTACTTGACCCCTCGTATTTGGCGGGGACAATGCAAAGTATATATTTCTTGTTCTATCTCAGAGGGCTTCATGTTTTTAGGCGTCATTTAAAATTTCCGAGGCAATGTCGAACTGTAGATGCATTGAGCCAGTGTTATAACCTTGCCTCCTCTCTCCCTCTCTGAGTTTCTTTTCACTACAGCGCGATAGTGAAACAAATTAACGGGCTCGTATGTCAACGAGCGAGCAGCATTGAGCTTTGTTCTTCCTTCCAGAGTTCTACACTGATGTTGTCGTTAAGTGTAATGCTGACTTATGAAAGCTACTTCTGTTCCTTTCCGTAATACTTTTTTGAAATCCCTCACATTTTTGATTCATTTTGATCATTTTTTTCAGGACGATTTCTTGTCGGGCACATGATGAAGCAGAGGCAGTCGCCCAGTTGGTGAATGCCATTGGACTACAATGCTCAACTGCCTCCAAGATCATTTCTCAGTGCAATAGCGGTTGCACAATAGACCGGGGAAAACCATCAGTCTGTTTGCCCGAAGTTCAAGACACCCTATACCGGATTCTAATGGGCGTCAATATGCTTTTACACAACCAACTTTTGGACAGCGCACTGTTGTTGGGGCAAGAACAGGGCAAGGAATTTCCAAGTGCTCGAAAATTGCCCCCACGTGATCGTGCGCGGCTGAGGCAGGTCGCGCGACGTCGTGCTACGATCCCGTTGAACTGCTCATCAGATTCAGAATTCGATGAACTAATTGGGATAAAACACAAGTAAGCCTTTTGTTCGTTTTATGGTATCGAGATACTGGGGATGCCTGGCTGAGCGCAACCTGTACCCAATTCGTCTCCTAGGGGGATGGGCTTATACCAGCGAACATACGAGTCTTGTGGCTTCAGATTCGTGTTGTGCAGTCTCTACACAGAGCGGTTTTGTCCAGTGTATCAGTTGGTGAACCTACCCGATCATCAGCAGGGCAATAGCAGCTGCCTCGTTGGGAACCATCGACACCAAATTTAACCTCAGAAACCCAACTCATCATGCTATCGTTACATGGCACCTGAGCGTTTGAGCAAATTTGAGTCACGAAGTTTTTTTCCCGTCTGAAGTTTTACTCAACATAATTATGTATGAATCTGGTCTGCTGAATTGTCGCTGTTTTTTCAACAGACTAATGGTGGATGCTCTCCGGCATTGTCGTCTCGAACTGAACTCCAACCGCCAAACTGTACGTTGTCCAAGGTGCAAGATTCAGATCTAGTCGCCATCCATCGGGGCACAACGTGCGCATTTACTTCCTTTCACCAATCATGCTTCCGTATATATTGCAGTCTTCCGTCATCCTTTGTTTCTTTTTCGCCTCTCGGCAACTGATTGTCTCTAGATATTTCCACTTTTTAAATGATGGTTTTATGAAACAGTAAATAAATGTGTGTAAATTATCGCCGGTCTATTTCTAAACGGATGGGGGGTTCATTGGCTCGGGTCTTTTATTTTAAGTTCCAATAGGTTGTAGAGCTCTCAAAGTGAGAAAACTTACAACAAGATGGTAGTCTGATCGAAAGCTAGTTACGAATGGGGTTCAGGTAGACAGTGGCTAGATTTCCAAGGACGTCCCATTCCTAGAGGGCACTCCTCCGCCAAGTGTCCTGTTTATTGATGCGTAGTCTAGTAACCTTTCATAAAGTACGGGAAAAAACACTGGAAGACTGCGGGGCACAGATTAATGTTCTCGTAAGGAAGCCCGTGAACTGCGGGCCACAGATTAATGTTCTCGTAAGGAAGCCCACTGATTGGTCCTGTGTCCACCTAAGACTCGGTCCACTTGGTCTGTCGAAACTATTGCTTTAGTGTCATTCATAGTACATTACCTTAACCGCTATTGACTGCAATGAAGTATCCAGTGGAGATAGAATATATGAGTCTAGGTCTGAGCAGATTTCTACGGGGCACCGAGTTTGACAGTGCTCAACTCGTATATTGGGTACTGTTCCCTGACAAGTGAGTAAAACATTCGTGAAACAGATATTGCATTCCAAGTGCAATTTAACCACACTTTTGGTTAGCTCTTTCTGGTCGATCTACATAGTACTCAGCCTTCAAACGAAAGGTGTAGAGTTCGAATTTGCTAGAGGTTTGTGTGATTTGTAGTAGCAATGTTCCGAAAAGGAACAGTGGTACAGTGCTTCTTGGCTATTCAGCCGAGACTAATTCCACTGCAAGGGCGAAATTCCTATTACAAAACCTGAAACTACTACTGAATGAGTGGTTTTTCCAAGGTCACACGTGGTGGTAACGTCCCAACAGCTTGGCGGCCAGTGTAAGGTCGATGGTCATCAGCTGGCTGCTGTAAATTATTATGTATGGGAGGCTGAGATGNCACCTCAAATGCAGTTAAAATGGTCCCTTCCCCGTAATGGCCTCTTCTTACACGGTATCCCTCCCTCAAAATACTTCAACCGTCTTAAATAATTGGGAATAAGCTGCGCAGATAGGCTTCCGACATATGAAGACTTGTTCTCAGCATCAGGGTCGAAGGCCCCCGTAACATTTATTCGACAGCCTTGTTCTCCGGATGACTCCTATGATTGCCTTGTTGCGGCATTGAAAGTTTTGAGGCTAGCATTTCAGTGGTCATCAGCTGGCAGCTATAAATTATTATGTATGGGAGGCTGAGATGCACAGAACTCTTCGGGGATAAAAACAACTTTAATCGAAGTCTCGAATACAAACATTCTGCTCTCGAGTCCCATCATTCATTCTACCTTGACTAACCGCTGAACACAGTGTGGATGCCCGCAGTGTTATACCAACTGCTCCAGCAATCCTCAATATGCGTGCCTGCATAACCTCGAGGTGAGGTCCAACCCTGTACCCCCTTTATAGTATTTTCTGGTGCCTGTTTTGCGACCTTTGTCAGTCGGGCGGCTCCGAAGGTATCCTTGGTCGTGCCGTTCAGCTTTTTTCTAAAGAAAACCGACAAGAAAAGAGTGGCTACAAGAGACGCATTCTTTCTCCAACTGATTCACGATAGTAAACTCTCTCCCTGGGCTTATCAGGAGACGTGATTGTTTGTATCCTGCTTAATATGGATTCCTTTCAGTTCGTCCAGCTGTGTAGATCTCACCAGCTCATCTCTGCGCATCAGATTTCGCTTGTCTGTCCGTCTCGTAGAAATTATCACCTTACCTCACTGCGACTTCGCACGTCATAGGACATGGGTGTGTAGCACGCTAACACCACTGCAGTGAGGTGACACAGGAATGCACACGTTGGGGATTATGGTGTGAACAAGCGGGGGGGGATAAGATGAGTGATCGAATCCAGTAGCCCCCGAAAAGTTGTTCAAATTTCGGCGATTTTACCGATTAGTGTTTGGCCGAGTGAGTGATTGATGACGTTTTATTCACCCCTTGGTGGCCACTCTCACCCAACTTAACGATTCACTGATGATGTCTCTTCTCTTGGTGACGAAAAGTGTGCAAGACGGACGACGGACAAATAAGCGGTGACCTGATAAACAATTAGTCGAACCTTCATTTCTCTTTCAGTTAGGAACTTGCCTTGTACTGATACCATCACTTCTTTGAAAACACAACGGTCGAGGTCTCATATCTACTGGCAGGAAAAATCACACCACCAAGATACAACAGACTGTGTGGTATAAGATAACATAAAAACCTGAAAATTTTAGATGAGGGATTGGTGACAATAATACCTTCGAAGGAGAGCGATGTCACTTATACCACTCACCGGCGCAATGCGTACGAAGTACTTCAGTCAGTTTTCATCTTAAATATCGCACTACACAATCATTGAATAAACTAAATTTTCGCTTTAGGCTTTTAGAGTAACAAAAATCGAGTTCCGCCTGGCCAGCGATTTATTCGAAAACTTTATTGCTAGGGTGTTTCTGGTTTGTGCAAATCCACCTTTGCTTAGGGCACTGTGAAGAGTTGACGCTACGGATATCTGCCACGTTACTTCATTTGATATGAGTAGTTAAAAGATTGAACGAAAAGTTTGAAGACCCGGCCTCGTGGGTGTATCTCAAGCCGCTTCTTTTATGGGGACTGGCTGTCTGGTTACCTCCACTTTCAAGGCAAGGTAGCAAACCGGCCATTCTTTTCTGCTGTTCCTAGTATAAGCTTTAGGGGAGGTCATCGGACGTTTCTCGAATAAAGCTGTCTGGACAGCCGTTTTGTAATAAATCTAGTTCTTCGTCAGTTCATGTTCTCATGCAACTGTAGCCACTTGCTACCTGGTTTAAAATGTAAGCACCATAACATTTGCTGAAAAAGTCAGAAAGGTTGTGGCGAAACAACTTGGCTACGATATCTGTCTCTTCTATTTGTCCACTCTACTCTCGTTTGAACAGTAATATGAATATGAACTCTATATAGATTCCGCAACTACCTGAAACTGGTGAAGAAGGTGTCCAGCAAGCTTGAGGGACTGTGGTGCTGACTGGGAAGTCATGATAGGGGGTTCAATAGATTGACAAACTCAGGATGGTTACTGGGTGGTCACCCGAGCAGTCGGACTAAACAGTCACATCGCTCAGTCGTGAACCTCAGGATGGTGGGTGGTCACCCGAGCAGTCGGACTAAACAGTCACATCGCTCAGTCGTGAAAGCCATTGCCCGCTAAGATGTGATTAACTAACCGTGTTCTGCGTGCCTTGGTGACGTAAGGCAACACACTGGTTACACATTTCACATATACTGAATTCAAGGCCCGGCATGGCTAAGGATATAAAATGCTTATTGCGCTAGGACAGGAGGACCGTTCAAACAAGAGTGATGTAAACGCGAATCTATTTCTCTCGTTTTATGCACATCTTGCCTTCTCATTTATTGAGGGCACCATAAGCCCGGTTATAAAGGGATGTTGATCAGCACGGCCTCATTCAGAGGGAATTTTCCTA
>NW_008751756.1:286157-312806 GCF_000715545.1 Opisthorchis viverrini
CCGGCCTCGTGGGTGAGACAAACCTCGGCACAAGAAACGAATCTGTGTATCTCAAGCCGCTTGTCTTTTATGGGGACTGGCTGCCTGGTTACCTCCACTTTCAAGGCAAGGTATCAAACCAGCTCTTCTTTTCTGCCGTTCCTGGTATAAGCTTTAGGGAAGGTCATTGGACGTTTCTCGACTAAAGCTGTCTGGATAGCCGTTTTGTAATAAATCCAGTTCTTCGTCAGTTCATCTTCTCATGCAACGGTAGCCACTTGCTACCTGGTTTAAAATGTAAGCACCATAACATTTGCTGAAAAAGTCAGAAAGGTTGTGGCGAAACAACTTGGCTACGATATCTGTCTCTTCTATTTGTCCACTCTACTCTCGTTTGAACAGTAATATGAATATGAACTCTATATAGATTCCGCAACTACCTGAAACTGGTGAAGAAGGTGTCCAGCAAACTTGAGGGACTGTGGTGCTGACTGGGAAGTCATGATAGGGGGTTCAATAGATTGACAAACTCAGGATGGTTACTGGGTGGTCACCCGAGCAGTCGGACTAAACAGTCACATCGCTCAGTCGTGAAAGCCATTGCCCGCTAAGATGTGATTAACCGTGTGTGTTCTGCGTGCCTTGGTGACGTAAGGCAACACACTGGTTACACATTTCACATATACTGAATTCAAGGCCCGGCATGGCTAAGGATATAAAATGCTTATTGCGCTAGGACAGGAGGACCGTTCAAACAAGAGTGATGTAAACGCGAATCTATTTCTTCTCTCGTTTTATGCATATCTTGCCTCATCATTTATTGAGGGCACCATAAGCCCGGTTATAAAGGGATGTTGATCAGCACGGCCTCATTCAGAGGGAATTTTCCTACCTGACAATGCTTACGATACTGAGAGGACACACCTACGGTCTTAATTCCGACGACATGTAGGCACGCAGAAAAAATACGCGTATCTAAATACGCACATCCGTACATTGTATCTGTAATGTCAGGGTTAGTCTTGGTTCAGCTTGCCTGGAGGCTCTTCTCGTCAACGATTAGGTCTTTTTATTATTCCGGCGTTGCCCAGTGAAGCATCGGTGTGGAACACTGATGTCATGCTATCGATGGTGATAATGATGCTGATGCTGATGATGCTGATGACGATGATGATGATGGGATCGCGCCACGGTGAAACGCATCTGCCGAGAAATGATCTATCACACGGCTACTCCGACACTATACCTATCTTTCCTGGGTGAAAAACGAAACAAACGACCGCCTACTTGTGCAGTAGCTAGTAGGTAATGAGCGAGAACGGAGTGTATGGACAAACAGAAGAACAAATCCAAAGTTTCTCCGGCCTTTTTGATAGATAATGATATAAGATGAATCCGGTGGGCAAACCCACACGCTTGCATGGTTTTAAGGAGTGTTTCAACCATCTATAACTCTCACAAATATTCCTACAACATCCCCAAAAGGTGATGCAACTTATATTACCCAGTAGTCGGAGAATGTGCGAACTGGGTCACTTATCACAGAACTCTGCAATCTCTGTTGGGGCGTACCTTCCTTCCAGGGATCTACGAGCCAATGTATCATCATCCTCACTCTACACCAAGATGGCATCATTCGTCCCACCCAACTCCGGTTCTATATGACTGAAATCTCTGGGCTATTTTCGACGGCCAAGGAAGAATTGGGAATCCATAATGTTGCTCATTCCTGAGAGCAAAAACCAAACCGAGCCATTATCTCGTGAACGTTCATATGGTATCTACAGACATCAAGTGGAGTTCACTGGACCTGACCCTGATGCTGGCTAGTGTCGAACTCTGCAAACAACTCCAAAATCTTGTCAAACTAGAAGCTTAAGAATGGAAGTCCCAAGTTAAACAACATTTGAGACTGAATGGTCACTACGGTCAAATGTCTGTGACTGCGGCACATTTGTTCCCTCCAATTTTCTTCAGGGTCAAGTCAGCCTCCGAGAACCTTCGCGCACAAACCTCAGGTGGTGCGACTCTTAATGAAGAAGCTAAGCGGATGGGAATAGTGAACTCAACTGTGCAAAATCACAATCGGATACCATAAGGACCACTACCACACCGACTTCCTGTACCTGTTGGGAGGCGTAAGGTCAGGTTCTGGAGAATTTTGCAGTGTCCATCACCGTCATCATCATCATCATCATCATCATCATCAACATCGCCAATATCATCATCGAAAGCAGCACAGTGTGAGGACAATAATTTCAATGAGAACGAATGCATCGTTCAGCCGTAATGTCTCTTCGGTGCTTAGCTTCCATCAGAAGGAAGCTGAGATTTTGAAATACTCTCGCACTGTCCAAGCGTAGATAGGAGCACTTGAGATGCTGGGCTGGTTTCGAACTAGTGACTCGCCGGTTGGTGAATTAAGCACCTAATCGAGCTCAGTGAGAATGCATTTAAATAAGGCCCTATGATGAACATAAAAGTAAAAAAAATAGAGGGAGAGAGAGGCATACCACAAGCACACCTGAGGTACGCACGCTTCCAAACAGTAACTCAGGTGACCTGGAGAAGAAACAAGAGCAGCGGTTTAAACTGAAATCGGTTTTCAACCAAAAATAAGCAGTTTTTTCCCCGAAGGTGGACGTCACAGACAGCAGTCGTATTTTTTGCACTCTCTGCTCTGCTTCTTCTGCA
Source organism: Opisthorchis viverrini (assembly GCF_000715545.1). Taxonomy (NCBI): domain Eukaryota; kingdom Metazoa; phylum Platyhelminthes; class Trematoda; order Opisthorchiida; family Opisthorchiidae; genus Opisthorchis; species Opisthorchis viverrini. The sequence continues at coordinate 288,831 of NW_008751756.1, forward strand.
TACAAAGCGATGGCATTATCAATCACAGGCTCGTTTCACAAGATAGTTTTCAAAATTTTGAATCCAAGTAATTATCCGAAGGTCGTTATTTTCAGATAATTTCACAAAACAAGTTATGAAAACCATCAGTGTACAAGTCGCACGAACATACAGGAAAAGTATTAGCTACGCTTCTACTCTGCTTAGAACTACATCTTTAAACCTAGTCTCATCATAGTAAGACAGACAACATCCAGAAAATCTCTTTGCTGATCAGTTTGCTTTCTTGAAGCGAATTCTTGTACACTGGGATAAGTGTCGACAATAAAGTGTCGTCTACTTTGCTTCCTTTTACTATCTTTTACTCCATTAACTGAGAATCTATAAAGGGGCTTGAGTTGGTAGTGTGTCACAGCCCGTTTGATCGACCTAATAAGGTTGAACCAGGGTTTTTGCTTCCATGTCTGCAGCGATATCTTTGGAACTGAGCCTAAACACTGTAGTTTGGCAATGATGTCCTCACTCTCTCGGGTGACGCCAGAGACAGGTTTGTGCTCCAGTCACTGATTAACTGCTCTGGGATCCAGCAGTGCTACAAATTCCATATTAGTTGTCTTAAGCATGTTGGCGATATCGCTATATCCAGAGGTAACAACAGAAAACAACAGACATTTAACCATGTCGGTCAGCCATACTTCAAATATGGACTGAGAATTAACGTCGAGAGTAGGAGACTTGTTTCCCAAGTAGAGGCCCAGTTTCCCACTATCGACCAAACAAGGTTGAGCATTCAAGTGCCTCGGTTTAGTCCGTTTTCGGGCAGACAGGACCGACATTGAGATAGGTTAGAACACCACTCAGTACAACCAATATCCTCACCAAGTACATAGATGAAATTGGGGTTGCATCAACCAGCTTCAGATCACCTTGCTTGAGCTGGTGAAATCCGAGACATCGGAGCTGGTTTGCCGTCGTATCAGAGTAAACAGCCGAAAGTCGGTCAAAGATAGACTGCAACTGAAAACTAGTGTCAATGGTCTTTCCTGAACTTTTGCTGGTAATTCCATCACAACCGTTTTTTTTGGCGAGCGTTCACCTGGCAGCATGACTAGAACCTAAACCGACAAGAAAATGGGTGTAAAAGGAATAGCAGGGTGAACGCTTGCCATATGTATTGCATTTCAGGTCCTAACCGGACCCAGGTGGCAAGTGATATGGTACCAACCGAACAAAAAAGTAATTATGGAGATATCAAAAGATACCATACGACACACTGACGTGAGCATTCAGTGTCATTGTTGCGGTGGCAAATTAAAAGTTCTTCAAAGTTGGGAAAGAGATACTCGCTCTTTATCCATCTTACTTTGAGTTACCATACAGTTCACACTTATCTCCGATCAGTGATCGCTAAATTCTACCGAATATAGTATACGAGGACTACCGTTTAAAATGGTTCCTCCAAAAGCAACGCGAGGCCTCCACCAGGATACTATCCACCCACAACTTTAGACGTGCCTTGGCCTCTATTTTGATGCGAGAAAAAAGAACAAGAAAGGATTAGGTATTACAAAACAGGAAACTTGGAGAAATACAGATAAAACCTCCACTGACAATGCTCTCTCTTGCTTCCGCGAGTCATGTGCAAAATATTCAGAAAAATAGTTCCGGTAACAACCTGACGATATCGGTCTCTGACACATTGCTCCAAACGTTTTCGGAAAAGTATTGGGGTTGTTCCGACGACACTGGTGAGTTAGCAATTTGGATGATCGCCATCAATGACGCAGCTAGTACATGAAACCAAAACATTTTAGATGTGCCAGTGACCGGGTCATGCGGAAGTTCCTTCTTGCTTTCTACTGGAAACACTGATTATTGATCCTTGAATTTAAAGTTGCCTTGCAAGAATCAATTAGGGTCACGTGAAACCAGTGCTTCTGCAACGCGTAATCCTTAGGATCTGGGTGATAAAATTAACCACGCTTGCGATCCGCAGCTAACTGTCACATGCTTGTTCATTGTGCCTTGTGAACCGTTTGATGGCAGAATCGTCAAATGCGCACTCATTCAAACTGCCTGTTCTACGGGTAGCTGCAGGCCGCTTGCATCAATGGGATGTTTACAACTAGCTGGAACGTCATAAACTCTTCCTTCACTGTTATGATCTTCTAAGAAAAACAATCAGTTTCTCCTGTGGCATTTAGTAAAACATGTGGTCACACCCTCCACAGATGTCTGACAGTTTGAAGTATTGTCATTTGACTTTATAGGAAAAAGCCACATTTTATCTAAGAAGACTTACCTTCAACCCGGACCTCGTATTAGCAAGAAATTGCGTCTTCTTAGATTGCGGCTATTTCCAGAATGCTGGCTGGCTGATTGCCCATTTGCATGTCAGATAATTTGAGCGGAGTGTGTGCCTCAGAAGTTCACTCCAATCTGCAGAGGTTAGCCACACCGCGAATAGAGCTCCGATAATTGGTTGAATCCAGAACTCATAAGAACGCTCAGACTTCGCTCACGTGGGGCTGTGCAGAAGCAGGAGTCGATCAGCATAGGTGTGACGTATAGTTATTATCAATCTAACGACAAGAGTTCGGTTTTGATTCAGGGTTTCAGCAATCACTTTACTCACCTCTTCCCAAGGACTGAATGTTTTCAGGAAGGACATACAACACAACCCATATCTCAAGCCCTCGACGTTTGGTGAAGGAATATTTACTTCGAGTTGCAATATAGGTCTTGCTTGAGGTAGAAATTTCACTTCAGCCGAAGTTAGTGTCTCAGGTGTTTTATGTACCGAGATAACTAACTCTGTATGCGGTAACGACATCCTGAATTTTTAATTAAGATTTCATACCGAACATGTTTGGTCGTCGATAGGAATCACTAAACAGCAGATCACCTGAAGTTAACTGCGCGATTTAAGGAGTATAGCGGTTCATTCAGGCCAGTTTAAGTTAATTTAAACTTGGCGGTACAGGGTACGAGAAAATTCCGCTATCGGATAGTCTTGGATGTTAGTAAAATGATGACTTAGGTCTTAAACAATTATACGGTTCTCATCATCGAGATGGCTCAGTGGTTAGAGCGCGACTTTGAGCGGAATGTTCGTGGCTCAAACCCGACTTCTGCTTCTCGACTTCCCCTGTCTAGGCCTGGGTAACTTGACAGTATTTCAGCAGTAATTCGTGTCTTGTTGTCTGTTGTTACCTTGGTCACCCAATGTTCAAAGCATAGACTTCGTTATCGATCTCCCTCTTTAATTAGGGTATACGGAGGTTTGTACAACATCGGCAACCGACTCAGTGACATCGGTTATGCTCTCCTGGGGTCCAAACTTGCCTTCATCATTTACAGACGCAAAAACTCCATGGGCACGGTGGTCTGTTTAAGCTGACGGAAGGAATTCAAGTTCAAATCCACAATCACATTGTTACTACTCAATAAGTGTTCAGCTTACCACCCCCCCCACCGCCCAAGAAACAGCATCTAGCTTGAGTTTATCCTTCTCAGTGCGTGTTTCTTAGACTCCTCAGTTTGGAAATCAATTATTTTGTACTGCAAATGAACACCGGTGGTCTCAGTCTGTGATATCGCGGTCACTAAAGACGACAGCGATTGCGAAACCTTTAAGGCTGATAAAATTTATGAAGGATTTTAGTGATTTGGTAATGGAGACAATAAAATTAGCAACAGTAACACATTCGCCTGACGGCCTTACAACCAAAGGGGAAAACGGCCAAATAAAATCTGGGACGAAAATTAAAACATGGTGATGGCTCTTTGAAGAAGACAAAGATATCCAGAGAAGACGATCAAGAACAACATTCTCACAACTCCAAATAGCATTGACAAACCACATCTGAGCATCAAGTCAGAGTGGGATACCGTAAAACGAGAGTAATCAGCGTCCCTGTGCATACTACACGCGAAACAAGTCCAGCCCAACAACGGAAAAACGTTAGTTCGACAATCCGACCAGGCCGTTACAGCATACCCACCACTAGGATTGGTGAAGTGCCATTTTATTCTGGGGGTTCCAGACAAGCTGAATCACGTGCGCTACAAGCAGAAAGACTCATAGAACTTGTAAACTGCTATTTTTCATGCTCAGTATCATCTTTTTCCCTATCAATATCAGTCACATCAGCGTACAAAAGTTTGTTTTACTGAAATACAACTGCAACCGCCCGCTTCTTGGGTCAAACGTGACTTTGAGGCTTTTGCTGAGTGACTGTTGTTGTGACCGCCGGTTGGCTAAAATTGGCTGCTACTAACTCTAAAGTGAACGAACATTTTAGCTACAAACGCTGGACTATTCTATTCACACCTGTGGATTAATATTGAGATCACCGGAGAATTGGTGGAACCTTTCTTGGTGTGGTGGTTCAATGGAAGGGTTACGGAACTACGGAATCTCATATTTTGAACTGTGAGTCAAGATTTACTTGGATTTTCTCCTCCTGGCTTTGTATCTGGCTTACATTAGCAATTTGTTCTGTTCACTAGGGAGTCCTTAGGACCGTTAACCACTACACCACTTACACACCGTCGGACTGTAGGTCTATCATGGTTTATTTTCTTCGAAATTCTCGCCAAATAGATTTCTGTGATAGGCAACGACCAGTTCTGCGTAGTGCAACGCTCAACTAACTTAGTCCAACAAGCTTTACTTATTATTTTGAGAATTTCTTGTTCAGTTTTTCATGAAATGAAAAAAATCATTCAACTGTAGCACCCTTTCGGTGTCTTATTGCCATGTCACCCGAAGGAAGCGCGAGGAATGGGATACTGTCAGGTTGCCCAAACCTGGACAGGGGAAGTCGAGAGATAGAGGTCGGTTTCGAACCACGGACCTTCCGGTCAGTAAATTTGCGCTCTAACCAATGCTTTCATAATTCGCTGCTAAGCCACTGTTTAACCTCCCGTGGTTCACTTCCATCCTTCAAGTGACTGTGCAAAAAGAGCTCTTAGAGGAAGTTGGTCGACTGGGATACGCAGCATGTGTCCAAGCCTACCATCATGATCTGACACACTCATGTTAGATCCTCTACATTACCCCTAAAGATATTCTAACTCCCAAGATGGGTACGACAGTCTCTTCTACGTGAGGCATTCTCCTAACGAAGGAGGTATGTTAACAAGAATTTAAAAATAGAACTGCTCGATGGGTTTAGCGGCAGTAGTGTAGAAGAGACCAGATCCATGGACAAACTGTCTCACCAGTTGCGTTTCGCCCGCGGTAAAAAAAACCCAACCCCATACATTTCCCTCGAAATCAACTACGCATTTGTTCTGTCGTTACTTCACGACAAAAAAATAGGAGTCAGTTGAAGACTTGCTTTGCGGGTAGTCTTTCCTTGGAAGTTCAGAAACATTTGATTTCCAATATCTTTATACCACCACCATCATCATCATTGACAGCATGACCTCAGTGTTCAACACCGATGCTTCACTGCCGTACAACCATGACTTATTTGAAAGCCTTATTGTAAAGAAAGGCGTAAAGGTGGATGGAAGGAGGGACTTGGTGCTACACCGAGGTGCCTACACCTCCAGACATTCACTCAGCCAATCTGGATAGAAACTGACAACAAGAACGCCACTGACATTGGTTGGCAACCATATCTCGTAGTGTCTCCAACCAGGCACAGTGAGGATTACGCGGTCCCCATCCTGGAAGGCGAGTAGCACCGACGGCACCCAAGAGTTTCCTCATCTCCTTCATACTCCTCTGCCAAGTCATGGGTTGGTCACCTCTCTGTTTACGCCACTCTGAGTTGGGCACGGAAAACAGCACTCTCTTCTTTATATAGGTGAAAAGAAACTGGAAAAGCACGAGGATCTACCGTCTTACGGAAGGTCGACTGTTTCTGTGACAGGGTCTGTCACTGGTCTGTTGCTGAAGTGATCGTTTGAATCATATTTCCTGTCGCAGTCGGGCACTTAAAAACACGTATCTCACCTTATTTCGTCTTTCTGTAAATGAAGTCTAACGCACGATGGACATGGCATGCCAGTAGTGACCCAACTGTTTGTGACAGCAAATGGAAAAAAGCATAGCGGGGTTTTGGTATCTTTCTACCGTTAGAAAAGATAAACAAGTCAGAAATGCTCTCCAAAAAAGTCAACCTTCATTTTTTTGCATGGCAAATATACAACCAGTGAAAGGTTATCTACCATCTTTTCGAACATGTTGAGCCATTAAATGAAAAGCAATCGAAAAAATACTGGGTATTGCCAGACTATTCACGTGTGTCTTCAGGTTGGATCAACCATAAACCTACCTCCTCTTTACCCTTGAGTTCACGCTCTTTCATGTCTTGAACTGTGCGCCATGTCCAACAGTCACGTGGGCCGTTTTCAAATCAAACAGACCATCACTCGATATGTTGCGGCTTATCTGGGATGAATAGAACTCGTGTCATTTCACATAGTTCAGCTAAAGATTCATAGGCGGATCGGTTAACAACTCTTCTGGTTTTTCTGGTCTACGCTTGAGTGTTGTAGAGGTAAGGAGTCCTCGGTTTGGATACCGAGGGGGCCACTAGCACCGATTATTCACATTATGAAATATCGCGCTACGTAAGTCTTACCGACAATGCTTTACTCAGTTGAGACGAGGGAATTCCGTATTTTTTAGATTACTTTGTTTGTATGACTAGAGGAGAGAAATTGAGGAGGCGATACCTCTTACTTTCGTATTGAAAGGATGCAAACTTCAAAACCCTCCTTGATGTCCTTGAGTTGACTATCAACTTGAACAGATCGTGTTCTGGGTGGTGCCGATACATTACCCGGCTGTAGTTCGCTTAGCTCGGTAATGATTTGCAAATGTTTTGTCACGTGACGTGATCGATGGGTTGTCGTGAAGCGGAGTGTGTCGGCAGGTGTGAGCTCAGAACACAACAACAAACCCCAACTGCCGTTGTTTTGTCGCGATAAATCAACAGCTTCCCTAGTTTTGTTCGGGATAATCCGGGCGAAATCTAACTGAAAGGGATCGATTTTCGTTTTATGGGGTTTTACTAATTCACACTACAACGATATGTCCCAGGTGATGATATGCAATGCTGTTTCAGATGAAACGGATTTACTCGAAGCAAAGACAAAACCACTTGTATCTCAGTGAAGAAGTTTGAAAATTGCGGAATTAGGAGTTTCCTAATGAACCTCCACACGATGAATCATCGACACCGAGGAAAGGCCTTTGTAATCCCGAAAGTATTCCAATACTCGTGGACAGAGTTTAATGTTTACATCACAAAGATTGACCTAATTCCCAGTAGTGCGCGCAAAGAACATGATCAGATGAGAGTGCACTGGTTTTGAGATTTAGCGTCCAGAAAAGTCTATTTTGATTTTTTTTGAAGCTTAGAGCGGAAGACATGGTTCACAGTGCGCTTTTCCACGGTAAACTTATGCTTTAAAAACAAAATTTGGTGCTCCAGTTGCCTCATTCGGATTTGTACGATTCGATAATGCGATGTAATGGATGAACCTATTTTCAAACTTCTAGGTTTAGGTGGTCCTCACATCCCGACGCGACCGCTCTTACAAGTTTACACAGAGGTAGAACAAATGAATTCTGTTCTCTTCCTGAGTGTGGAATCCGTAAGGAGTCTAAGAAGGGGGAATTCGAAGTTGGCCCTCACTAACGCCGTAATGAAGATGTCACCCCGACTGGTGGTGGAACGTTTGTAACGTAATTATCCAGCTCAGCGAACAAGCCAATCTGAAATACCAATAGAAGCAGGCCAAACAGAGTTGATTTTTACCCCACTCAGAGCTACATAAGGTTGCTTTAAAAACAGGACACACTCAGGAGCAACCCTGCAGGAAGAAAGTGCTGAAGACAAACTTCTACACGTTTAAGAAACCTTGTTCTGCGAGAATGTTCAACTCTGTTTTGGGTAAATGCAGCTGAATCTCTCGTTTGTGGTGTTTCCAGGCTGCACCAAGCCGCTTCGTGTTTCAGTCGCTACGATATTCGAGATATTGCGATAATTTGTATTCGTAATGCACTACTCACAAGGTTGCTGAAAATTCGTTGACGGCCCACGACCGGTTTCACCCTTCTTGGGGTTCATCAGATAGGCGCAGTCCTTGAGATTCCGTCAACCTTATGTTCCACTTGAAACCAAATTACCGGGAAACGTCACAAACGAAAGGTAGTCTTTCGCAAAACCAAATTAGTTTGCAAATGAGTGTACTTCGACAATTATTTCAACTTTATAAACCATACCGAAGGACTGACCTGCAAGCATTGAAAACGGGGTACACCTAAGGGGGGCATGTAAGTTTAGCTGATCGTCGGGCAAGCAGATTGGGCAATATTTCTGATCGCGTCTGAGAACGACTCAAGCGCGAGATATGTGCCTCAAAAAGCTAGCTGTGGATGTCTCTTCAGAGCTCTAAAGTTCACTACAAGCCTCAAAGATCTATTACTGGTTACTTCTTGTAGTGTCTCCAACCAGGCACAGTGAGGATCACGCGGTCCCCATCCTGGAAGGCGAGTAGCACCGACAGCACCCAAGCGTTTCGTGATCTCCTTCATACTCCTCTGCCAAGTCAAGGGTTGGTCACCTCTCTGTTTACGCCACTCTGAGTTGGGCATGGAAAACAGCGCTCTCTTCGGTAAACGATGGTTCGGCATATGCAACACATGTCCCAACTAGCGCAGTTTCTGGTGCTTGCTAAGTAGAAGTACCCATTGCACAACCGAAAACGCTGACACTTCCTAAGTGGAAGTACCCATTGCACAACGGAAAACGCGCTTTCTAACTGCCTCGTTACAGATTCGCCGACACCAACGCGCACGAGCTATGGTTCTGAGACAACGATTGTTAACCAACTGAAGACGTCTCATTTTCGCTGCTCAAATAGGCCAAGTCTCACATTCATACAACAAAACAGCCCGTACTGTAGCTTGATACACACGTTCCTTGAGATTCAGGGATAAACCACTCTGACGCCGTTGGTGTCTCAAGTTAGCAAACGCAGCCTTGCAGATTCGTGCAGTTACTGAACACGCCACTTACAATCCAGGGGAGGTCACGATCACCAACTCACCACCAACTTTTCGGGAAAACACTGAAGAAACATCTACATCACCTAAATAACTTCTTGCTTGTTTGTAGCCCTAAGTGTTTAGGTGTAAGTGTCTCTTGAAGGCTTGCGACATACAGGAACAGGTCCCTTCCACCTGTCTGCTCATATACACGAAATCTGCTGTATATGCAGGTTTTGCTGCGGCCAAAAACTACCCCGGTGTTTGACTTTGGTCTGTTCCTATCCCTTCATACACAGGACACGTGAAACTGTTTCAGCCGTGTCTTCATTCACCTTCATTCTAACCTGTCTGCATTTGATATTTTTGACAGTAATATCTTTTTACAAATGGTGAACACCGACGACTTTGATGTCATTCCAGATTGCCTCTTCTTACATTGTAGCTTAGTTAATTTTTTAAAATAGATGAGGCTGAATCCATGTGTTTCAGTAACAAGTGGCTGAAAATTGAACAATACGCATGTCTATACTACGTAAAGCTCACGGTGTTAACAATGGAGTCACCATGACAACAACGTAGGGACAGACCTAAAACTGTCGTCTCGAGTAGACACAAGACGACCTTGCATCATGCAGATGATCGTATGGGCAACACCCGTCTATTGGCTTCCATGACACACCCAAATAGGTTTGCCCCTTTAATAAGCAGTTCCTGTGGCGCTTTGTCAAAGTGGTTCTATTTGCTACTTACCTGTTTGATCAAACCCCCTAGTTTCATTTATTTGCAACCGTTTGAAACACAGTACTCCTAGAACGGGATGTAAACACAAGAAGCAAGCATTCTGCTGTTCACCTCCATTGATTCCATAATTTCCATTTGATCGACTGTCATCGTATATCTCGATCACTTGGAAAACATTGTCGTGCATTGTTGTGAAATTCAGTCTTCGGTGGAGAATGACTTCACTTTTGTACCATGTACGTCAATCGATTGTTCCGGTCCGGGTCGAGGTGTTTGTTATTCCGTGTTGTGCCGCCCAGCTGTGCTTTACGACCTAGGGTCACGTGGCAGCTAGACGCCGATAGGGTGGTAAACCAAATGCAGCCACAACCACAGCATTCAAGCTTATGGACATTAAGTTTACTAGAAACACATCTTCCGTAGACGGATAGTTGATGGCTCGACTTATTTCAATGAACGAGCGCTAAGGAATGACGACTAGCTTCATGGGACAATGATCTTCAATAAATCAATTCAACAGCATAAAAGGGCAATTTTTCATGCTTAGACGAGTGATTAAGGAATATGGTTTTCATGCTCGGCACACACAGATAGCTACGTTAGTTTAGAACAACAAAATCGCCGCAGACGGGCAAGCGTAGTTAGGGGGTGCCACGTGAAAGCCAGTAGTAACTTGGTTTCGAGTGGAGTGTCCGCCGTGGTACAGTCTAGCGTCTACAGTTTGGAAGGACACACTGTCTGATGTGGTGAGGTGAAACTGGGTATTCAACGAAATGATTGAATGAAGCAAACTGCCAGATGTAAGCTCAAATCGCCATATGAAGATGCTCAACAAACACAGTGAACTGCCTACGAACATTCTTTGGAAGATATTGTCCGGAAATCTGTCTTAAATGGAGAAGAAAGGTTAAATTTTTGTTCCTTATGTGTAGATCGTTGTATGCAGCATTGCGTTTTGAGTACAGTCAACAAGTTCTTCTATATATATCGGGAACTTGGACTTCCTTAGAGACCATCAGCTTGATATAGCTAAACCGATATCCACCAGTCGAATGCACCTATGCCTTGGCTAATGTGTTTCTATACGGTAATCAATTAATACAGATTAATACGAAAAAGAGGTCATGTGGACTGTCGCGAGGGTAGGATGTCTTCAGGTAGGTCTTGAATTTGTACCCACCGGAAGAAGGTGTCGCTTACCTTCAGGTAGACTGACCTCGACGAATACACTCATTTGCATACCAGTTTGGTTTGAACGGTAAACTCACCTGCAGGCCAGCCGAATCTCTTCGTTATGATATTCTTCAGCTAGGTTCCAGGATAATCCATTGTGGGAATCAAACTGGTAAGCTAACGGGCATACTTGTCGAATCTCGCGCAATTTGGATTCAGACAGAACGTAAAAATGACGGAAACTCTGGGATTCTCCCTACCTAATCAGCCCTTAGTGAAGGGGCGAAAGCGGTCGTGGGCTGTCGAAGAGTCTTCAGCAGTCTTGTGAGTAGTTTCTATCATGAAATGGAGATGCCCTCTTAAACTGAGGTTTTCTCTCACGAAATTTTACACTGTCCCCTAAATATGTTTTACTTTGAACATCGCAGCTCCAGCACTCACGCTATGCATACAAAACAAGATGGGCGCTGGTATCGTCTATGTAACACTAAAGATCACATGAACAAGGTACGACACATTCACAAGATACGATGCAGACGTAGCAATGGGTTCCGTTCCTCGTAAAATAGCTCTTGGCCTGTAACTGTGACGTCAACCCTTTGCTTGCACCAGAATACTCCGTTTTCGGCGACAAAACAAAGTATCAAAATATTCAAACAAACTGCCCAAAATGTTGATTTTTACTCGGTGTTTCTTTTTGGGGTGGCTGGAACGGATAATGCGCAATCACTGGTGGGCATTTGTTTAGACATGACAGGCAAACGAACGTAAGTTAGGCACACGGAGAACCATTGATACAGTGTTGGTTGGTTGGTTTTCTTGGGGATCACGATGAGAATGATGTCTCGCGCACCTAAAAGCTGTCCCCCCTCGAAGTGTCTGCTTTCGTTTAGTTGATACTGATGTGACGAGTATGACTTACTCATCAGTTACTTGGGCACCAAGCCTCCAGAAAACCAAGTTAGCAAAACGTGAGACTCAAGCGGTCCATTAGATTCAGAATGTACGTTTATTTATGTGAGCCAATAACGAGTGTTTCACGCATAACGTCTACACACACTTTCGACCTAGTTATGTCGACAAGCCTGCAAACGCCATTAACTACGAAGCACTTAGTCTGCAAAGTTACGGTTAAAATGAAGTTAATCAACTTTTCGGATCATCTATAGTCATTAAGAGTCTGCAAAAGACAAGGACTTCGTGAAAAAGCGTGTCCAAAATCGAACAACCATATTTTCAGCTGTAATCTAGTTCTGTTAACTGGGTCAAACAATATCTGCGTGGCATAGAATTCTACTGACCAATCAGACTTGAGAGATTTGACTGGCCAATCTATGGTGAGCCTGCTCAATAGAGCCGATAAGCAGGCCAGTGGCGATGAACCCAAAAGTGTTTTGGAAGCGTATCTGCTGAGTTTGTGCCTGTGGATGCACTCTGAGATTTACTATCTGTGCAGCTTCAAAGATCGAATCTGCGCAAACGAGTGCATATCTGTGTTGTTTCCGTGACGATTTCTCAAGTAAGTTGGTGTTGGGAATAGTTGAACTGTTGAACTGTTGAAATATCAGGTTATCGGTAGCATCTTGGTACACAGGATTGAATTTAAACTTAGAATACTTCTAATAATGGTGCGCTCGTGTTACGCTCTTGTGAGACTACCTGACGGTTTGTTTAAAATCGTGTTCTCAGTGCCACACTGGTTTTAAGAAAGTGTGAAGACAAATCAAAAACTTGAAAATGCACCTTCAACAAGATTTTCGGCAAGAAAAGATTTCGCCAAGGGTTAGAATCCCCATCGTTTTAGTGGTTGGGGTTTATCGATCAGCTTAACAGTATCACGTGATCTTTTCTGGGTCAGGTTGTTCTGTTTATGTCTACGCACAGTCCGGGTGATAAGACACAACCAACCAATTTTCTAAATAAGGAACGCTAGGAGGTGACCAGCAGATGAACATTAACCTTGAAGACCTGAAAACACCTCGGGTGAAAAGGATAAACAGAAGGCAGGGAGTTAAACATAAAAAAACAACAGAAGCCATATGCTTTTGAGTCACGTGGTTTGGATACACCACCTTGCGTTGTTAGTTCGGTGGTGCTAGTCTTTTTGATTTCTCGATGAATTTGTTGTTTTAATAGCCTTAACGCGCATAAGAGGGGGACTGCAAATTTCAGTTACGCTTATTTTTCCAGAATCAGACATTCCACTCAGATGCGAAACGGGGAAATATTTTCAACCTGACAGCGTTTACAGTGAGTGAATTTGATTCACATGCATCAGAAAGCCGTATCTGAAAGCGAGATGATCTCGAGGTGTAAACGGCTTCCTTACTTGGTTAGTGTTAAAAAGTATGACCTTAAAGTGGAAGGAACTAAATCGCGCAACATTAATACGTCCTGCTCAAATTAAGCTAATCGAAACCTTACCATTTAGACTGAATGCAATCCTAAAGGATTGAGGTCACCGTTGTGGCCGAATGTTGCACCATCTAGTTCGTAACTCCTCACTGTCTGATGGACACGATCGCTTACATTTAGTATAGTTTGCCTGCAATTTGTTGGATACCATCAGCTAGTAGATGAAACGTTGTCCTTAATTTCTACACGGCAACCCCCTGAACAGTGGTCACCTTGGTAACAGGCCACTTTTCCGAGGCGAGGTGAAAGGGATGACTTAGAAGACCAAGAAAACGAACTTGTGAGGTGCTTCACAAAGCGACCATACTGGTTCCAGCAGTTAAAGCTTTGTTCGGTAAAATGAATGGCACAAAAGGGAGGTTTTTGAATTACTCAGCACCTATGAGATGTCAAAACAGATGCTAAGTTTTTCGAGCACTGTAAACCTATTATTAGTATGGAAAAATTATTATATATTTTGCGTTCAAACGCATGTTGACGGACCGGCTTACAGTGGAATGTGTGTACGTAACGACTCTGATCATTGATTTTCGAAATAAATTTGGGCTTGATTCAGTATGTGGTTTGAGCATAATCAGCTTTTAGGAGTTGGTGCACAATTCTTCAATGATTCAGCTTTTACGCTCCCTCACAAAAAACCGGATAGCTTCAAATTACTTGGCGCATCAGACCCATGCAAAGTTAAGGTTTCCTGAACAAATATGACACTTCCGTGAGTGTAACTATCAGCAACTATCGGCTTTCCCTGTACCAAATCGGCTTTTGTTGGTTGCATGAACCACAGACAGAAGGCAGATAAAACCGCGAGAGTACACACGCCTCTGCGATTAGAAAAGTTAGTCAAACGGCCAATCTCACCACTCGTAGATTTATTTATTTCGACGGGAAAGACACGTCTGAACAAAAACGCACGAGGTCTTTGATCGATTTTTTGGGTGTGGAATGACAGTATGACCTCAATAGGTGGTAAGGAATGTACTGCGCGTCTCATGGCAGGCCAGGGTCAAAAAACTTTCTAATGTATTTTCATAGTTATTTGGGTAAATTTTAGCTCTCTAACCAAGTCAAAGCTATGTGGATGTTGTCAGCGAAAGATGGCTGTTTTCAGGCAGCCAAGGTGTCAAATGCAAGAAACTTGGATGACCTACACCTGTTTTCGAGCTATTTGGTGGCCATTGAAACCGCAACTAAGTGTCTTAAAGAGTGTACGTGAGTACTGGCCACGTGGGACTGAGTTTCCCCACGTTCGAAACCTGGAAACAGTGGAAATGCAAGAGCAGTTTGCATCACACAAAACACGAGACCTAATAGAATCAGTAATCTATGACATAAAAGTTGAACACTTTATCATTCACTTAGGCTGTAGCTGTTACCAACTGTCACCTAATTGTTCGGTTACACAATCCAAAGAATGTCTACCGCATGAGGATTTCTCAGACAACCCGGAATAGTAAATCTGCCTTTATTTGAGACCACGAACAAATCGCATCCAGACTATTCCAGGCTCAAACGTGGTCACTCGCTTAGACGTGGTCAACTCGGTTCGCGAAACACTACTGTTACCACCGGTGTTTCACCAATCAGATGTTCGGAATTTCAATCTAAAAGAAGCCAAAGAAACGCAAGTCCAGTGCATTCTGTTCTTCGTGCGTATGGATCAGAACAATCCGGCCGGGTTCAACTGAGTAGGATGCACATTTAAAGTTCTCAGGAATGATAAAAACACCAGGTTCTTAGTTGTATTGGTGCTCAGGGTTGTAGGCGTAAAATTCATGCTTCCACAGGGGCCGGGATAATGCAGGGTGCCAACATATGGACAGGAGGACAACTGAGGTTCCTAGGCAAATTCGTTAGCTTAAAGGCCTAACCATAAGCCAGCGCCGGTTGACTGGAGACTATCAAAGCAGATCGCCACATATAGTCCAACTCCCAAATCTTTTAAAAGTTGAGTAGTTCATTGCGGATGTCTAATCAAAGAGCTATTCTCGTTCCTTGTAATAACGCCATCAGAACAGAGAACCAGGTCTCAGATCAAGGTAGCTTACAGAGGAATACAGGCGGTTCTGGTTGATTTTTCCAAGTGATGTTGAGAAAAGTCGTATTACAAAATCACAAGTTTCTCAGTGCATGCGACCATAAAAACCGGCTTCAGAACGAAGTGTTTTTGGTATCAGAGGAAGCGGGTATCATTACTCTTGCATTAAAGATTTCATTCAACAAACGTAACACACTGATCACAGAGTTGCTGCGACCTCTCTTCGATAGCACACAACTGGTTTCGCTTTTTTCAGATCCTATCAGGTAGACACAACCTCCGAGGTTCCGCCAACCTCATGTCCTAAATGAACCTAAATTGGACGTGATTCTTGAAGCACACCTACTGGCAAATTTGATCTGGTTTTACTGGGATACCCAACTGAAACCCAGGTGATTCTCGTGTGTGATCTTCCTTGACTGACTGTGCTTCACAAAAACCTCTTTATGTTTCCGTGACGGCAGGGCACTATGATTTGGTTTAATTTTTAAGATGGATGCAGGCTACATAGCAGCAGCTGAAATGAAACAGAGGCAGTCTTTTCTAACTTGACATTCACGTGCTCATTTGGACACTTAAATCTGAAGCCACGGCTAAGCTGGGTGATTGATACGAATCGGTTTACAGTGGAGTAGGCGCCTCGGATAGAACTACGGAACTAAAACGTTTACCTGATACGGAACTACGGTCTCAAACGGACATGCAGCTTTGTGAAAAAGCGCTGAATTTAATCTCACGGCGTACTTTACCGGAAAAGATAGCACTGCACCATGTGACCAGCCTACTGATAAGGAAACACGCAGAATGTACTTGATGCGAGGCAGGAGATGCAGCAGTTTCATCAACTAATTAGCCAGTATGTCGGTCAGTTGCAAAGTGACGGAGTTTCACGAGGAAATCACTTACATATCGCCCCATTCTTGCTTGCAAGTTCAAGTAATCAGGATGATGTTAACTGCAACAATTGGATTGATTCTGTGTGATGGAATGCAGAAGCTTGCATACACTGAAATACACAAAGGTCCGCTTTACAGTCTGGAAAGGGCACATATTCCACCATAAAGATTTTCACCACTCCTGTTTTTTTTTCTCGACGAAATACTTCGCCGACGAATCGGCAGATTGACGTTACCTTGAAGGCAACGCCCGAACGGCAGGAGGTTAGAAATAACGAGACAATCAGATGACCAAGAGGAGGATACAGATATTGCTGACTGCCCAGTCAGTGGGATGGAATCGATCAACTCGTTTGACCATCTGTCTAGGCTTGCTTCAAAAGTGCTGTGCTGCATAGAAAGACACCATCTAACGTTACTTTCCAATACCTGTCTATACCGGTTGTCCAACTTATCAGCAGTACGACATTCTGTACATTCGTTACTTTCGCTGATTAGATTTTTAGGCTTTAAATTAAACAAATGTTTTCTTTGTACCACTTGGTATGTTGTAGTTGCTCCTGATCACATGAATTTAAAGTTAGCCATGCTTATAACTGTAGGATTTTGCGAAGGAATATGCCTCATTAGCGAATATACACTCATTTGCAAATTAATTTGGTTTTTCGACAGACTCACCTGGAACCCATCTGAATCTCTCGTTTGTGATGTTTCAAGGTAACTGAATGTGCTGCACTCGGTGTGTATTTCGCTAATTTCGTGCAATTTGGTTTCAAGTAGAACATAAGGTTCACGGAAACCCGGGGACTGCGCCTACCTGATGAACCTCAAGAAGGGCGGGACCGGTCGTGGGCTGTCGACGAATTTTCAGCAACCTTATGAGTAGTACAATACGAATATACCTTATGCTATTTTGAGTGGAACACTGTGCTTTGATAAAATGCCTCGTGAAGCATCCAAAATTGTAGTTTTTCGGTCCTTTAGAAAGATCTGATCACAACGTCAACAATTGAATACATGTCGGCCAACTGGCATAACTCAGACGGGAGATCATCGGGAGAATGCAAGTGCAATCAATCATTTCCGGTGCTATCCGTCCTGTCCTGGGGAAGAGGCACAGCTTTCCCGAACTTCAGCACGCTACCATAGAATTACATGAAAACTATCTTCAGGTTGATACCAATAATAGGATCATTCAACGTAATGGTTCAACTACTTTTCAGGTCTAATGTCCTCACCAACTCAGCAACAGTTTTGTTCCAGTAGTGCCTTTAGGAAATGTTGTACGTGAAGAGTGGCTGGGAGTGCTTCAATACCCGAGGCAATCTATTGTATATCTGTACTCTTGAATCTGTTTGAGAAACTGGGAACAAACAATAACTGTTCAGCTGCAGCACCCTTCCGGTACCTAGCTATCATGCTATCTGAAAGGTGGCACAAGGGTTGGAACATCATCAGTTCGTGCTAGCAGAGACGGAAGCAATTGAGATTCTGGGGTTGGGTTCGGGACACTGACCTTCCGGTCTTGATTACTGAGCCACCTTGATCTTGGGAAACAAAGAATAGTTAAATGAAAAAAACTAATACTTCCTGTCAGTTCGCCTGTGAGAGATCTTTGTCCACAGTAAAAGATTATGGGAATATGTCATTGACCGTCCTAAGTGGTTTCAAGAGTGCTGCCGGTCACTCAGTGTTTCGAAGCGACAGGAATAACAGTGTCCTTATTCAGACGAGGTTATACAATGACTTGCGCAGTAACTTTTCTCACCTCACTTCTGATGAGCTTCGTATGTTAAAATCCTTCGTGATCAAGCATCTGGAAATGATCATTTTAGGCAACTTTGGATTATTCCCTGTTGTTCAGTCTACCAACGCCAAATTAGGGAAACCGACGCTTCCAAACTCATGATCTCAGCTTGAAGCTGACCATTTTGCGTACTCTACAACAGTGGATTTCCTGCTTTCCTCAAAATTTTGCGTCGTTTTGTGGTCCATAAAGTACGCAGTTAATTATGCACTTGTTTGTGGTCGGAAAAACATTGACGTTTGGTCCAGTTCCACCGAAAACAGCAGAGGACAGCAAGTTTTTGAGGGTTGATATTTCTGCTATCAGTTGCAAAAGCAAAATGCTGTAGATTCATAGGTAAACAGCGTACTAACAGGGTTTGAACATTAAAAGTCGCATCAGACTTTCGGACGAAATTCGGGATATTATCGATTCCAGAGTAAGCTCTGACCTGGGAGGGGGCGTTTGACAGCTTGGTTGGTCTCACAGTGTAACTGATTTGTCAGTTGACCTGTCACTGATGTCGTCTAGCCGCATGGCTCATAATACCTTGTGTAGAAATAGCCCAGAATCCGTGGAGAAGGGTACCGTTCCGATCAACACATGTATGCCCCACTGCAACTTCAGATGGCCAAATAGTTGACGTGTAGAGCAGGTTGGTCTCGAACTCAAGTCTTCTGATTGCGAGACAGCTTGGGATATGAAGTTTTTGGACAGATTTGCATTCCTGTTGCCGCTGACTAGTATGCAGCTTAGGTACAGTGCCAACGATGGCGGACAGTGTGTTTGGTTTACTGTGAACGGTAATGGACTCATTCCGATGGCGATCAGTGTCCCTTTCAGGGGCCATTTTGTTTGCTGTTGCTCTGTGGAATGATATCCTTACTTAGCTTTGCTTATTTGCAATGAATGGTAAAAAAGTAAGGCGTAGATAGTGGTCACGCCGTAGGATCTTCAGATAGATTGTCCGTTGAAAAGTTCCATTCAGACGTAGAGTCATGAGGACATGTTAGGTATCTAAAGTTCCATTCGACCCAACCACATGAGACGTTGATAGGTTGTGGTGTATGTTGTTCATGGTGAAAGGAAGAAGGTCTTCGCTGCGGAGTGGTGTATTAGAGACACAGCAACTGAACAGTTACGGACTGCTGGACAGGGGAGCAAAACTCTCATATGCATCTCGTTTTACAAAACCGAATATACATCTTCGCCTTGAACGCGCCTTCCTGAACTTTCCTGGATATTCATTGACTGTTACTCAAATGCAGGCAAATGCTACAAAGCGACTCCATAAATTCCGTAATAGATCTCACTTTTCAAGAGACGCAAAGCGGATTTACGAGAAAACACTACTCGCATGCCTCATCAGTAGTATCCACCGTTACAGTGGTAGCAAAAAGTGAACCAAAACTACGCTCAGAAATAAAACGAAAATATCACCCGCTTGATATCTTGCAGGGGAACACTACACACAAGTTGGTCAGAAAATGTTAGACGGTCCACGACAGGTTTATCCGTTCTTGAAACTAATCATAAATGAGATATTCACCTTGGATTCAGTAAAGTTCGCGTTAAAAATAAACTGGTGTACAACTGCGTGTGTCATATTCATATAACGTGTCATCTAAATAACGGTCATCAAAACAACGGCTCGTGTTATCATCCCAGATTAGGTTGTCACGCTTTCCCGCGGAACATCCATCAATGTCTGTAGGCAGTTCCGTCAAAATTGGAACGAATGTTTTGCGTAAAAAGCATTGTGAATTTTTTTGACAAACCAGCTGGTAAACGCAGTGAATCGCTGTATACAGTGATGCATTTACAAATTTAATTAACTGTCGCCCCTAGCGAGATATTGGTGAACATGAACCGTTGTTTTTAACAGTACAACCGATGACGTGTACACAAAAACGTGAATATCAGTGTGTATTCCACAACCCCCGCAACCGCCTACAATTAAACCAAAATGTCGATCCAGACCATCTGTTTATTCGGTAATCGACTCCACCTTAACTCGTCTCATTAGCCCCACTATGATGTTCCATGTTCGACTTTTTTCGTGTACACGACTCTTCATTTGAGATTCTATCCGGTAGGTGAAATCGACCTATGGTTAAAATCCTAGAATCAATGTACAAATGCTGCATCGATCTTACTGGAAGTAATCAGAAGTGTGTCTCACGTGACTCGAGGGGTTTTCTAACCTCCGACCTTCAGGCTAAGGGTTACATACTTTGTGGTTCGGCGGCGACCAGCTGATCGGCAGTGTGAATAACTCGCTGTTCCGAAGTCTCATCATGCCTCTTGTCCATTAAGCTAGAGAGTTTTGCGTCGGCGAATGATGGAAACAACAGAGTCCTTGGATGGGCCTCGCTTTCCAACTATGGGAGGTGTTTTGTTACAAACTCATATTGGATCGCCCCATACTTAGTTCAAAATAAGTGAAGTTCAACGTCACCAGCAGTCTCAAATTCTCTGCACATTTGGAATCCTTTGAAAACGCATGCTTTTCAAGAATACTAGAGGACCAGCCTTGCCTGCTTGATGACAATTAGGCCAAGAAAGATTACAAGTAGAAAATAAGGTTGACGGAAACCGGGAACCGCGCCTACTTGATGAGTCCCAAAAAGGGCGAAACCGGTCGTGGGCTGTCGAAGAGTTTTCAGCAACCTTGTGAGTAGTTTTCTTTATGAAGATTACGAATCCTCTAGCGATATCTGTCCAGTGACAGTGAGGGTCATACGCTCATCCGAAAGTTTGCTCCGGAAACAACTAATAAATAATGCGATTGTACTGCTCAAGATAAAATGCTTGTATAAATTTTTTCAGCTGTACCATCTAACTGCGTGGCCACGTTTTGTACCACGGTGTCGGTTTTCGTAACAAGCGCGGTGCAGTTTTGATCTGCACGTAAATAGACCGGGGTCGTTTCAAGCACGTCCAATAAAAATATTCCACAAAGTGTACCAAGTACCCAACTCTGAAATACAAGGAGCGTATTTTCAGCAATCACCTACCGACTGCATTTACGAAAGCCTAATGCACCTAGCAACTTTGTTGCTCCATTTCAAGCACTGGCTGCATTTTTACCGTCAACAAGGTTTTTGAGTACCTGCCAGAGACTCCAACAGTTCTGCTCGTTTCCGCCTAACGTCTGACTCGATACTGTGAATTTTTTATACACAAATAAAGATCCCAGCAGACCATGTTTTTAGATGACAGCCATATCTTTATAATTTACAGGTAGACGCTACTCGCCGTCTGCCCTGAACCTCGGCCAGTCTGGTAATTTGGTCACTTGGTTTGACGAAAATTTTGTGTCAAATTGAAGCATGATTCAGCCATAAACCCACCGACTGTTTACCATACCCTTCTGAAATGAAGTCGTTTATAGGTCAGAGAAAATACGTGAGTAAGCTCAATGGAGGTTGACCATCGGAACCAAAGTTTTCGGGACATTTGGTAAGCCGTGAAGTAGATTTGCGGCGAGTGATCAATGGTGAGGAACCAAACCGGAAGTTTTGCAATTCTGTCAATTTGCGGCGAATGATCGATGGTGAGAAACCAAACCGGAAGTTTTGCAATTCTGTCAACCATATCAATTACGCTCACCGCCACCAAGCACAGTGCCATCACGGATAGCGTGGCATCAGAACAACTGCATAGGAATCTTTATAAAGGAAAGATCCGACAAGGTTGATAAAAACTCTTCGACACGACCGGTTTTGTTCTTCTTCAGCCTTGTCAGGTAGGCGCAGCCCCCGAGTTTCCGTCAACCTTGTGTTCTACTTGAACCCAAATTTGACTGTTTTTGACAAATACACTCATTTGTAAATCAGTTTGGTGTTCACGAGAGACTCAAGTGAATCTCTAAACTACTCACGACGTTGATGAAAACTCTAGGATAGCCCACGACCGGTTTCGCCCTTCTTGGGGCTCATCAGATAGGCGCAGTCTCCGAGTTTCCGTCAACCTTATGTTCTACTTGAACTCAAATTGGACTGATTTCGACAAATACACTCACGCAGGTTTCACTTATAAAAAATATACTGCGATATCTCGAATATCGTACCAACTGCAGCATGAGGTGGCCTGTGTGCACCATATTCAATGGACAACACCATAAACGAGAGACCAACTTGAGTCTTCCGTGAAAACCAGATTAATTTGCAAATGAGTGTATGTGTCGAAGTTCATGGCTGCGGATCGCCGCCATGTCGATTTAAGTTGGTAACCCTAACCCCGACAGGCATTTTTCCAAAAAACATAGGTAATACCATATCCTGTGGCGAAAAATACTGGAATAAAATGGCCACAGTCTGAATAACTTAACATTTCATGGGAGTGTCTCAAATAACCGGAAGCGTTTTAGGTTTTTTACCCAAATCATCGGCCAATCAGGAAAAAAACAAAGCTCACTTCCGCTGGAGTGTTTCTGACCTACGTAAATAGTAATTTCCAATAATAGAATGTTGTTATTGCCATTTATTTTGGCAATCCAGTTGTGTTGCATACTTTGGATCGATCGGTACACCTCCTCCATCCTGCACAAATCCCATTAATTCCCACACACAGCCTGAAAAGAATCTACATATGGTTCGTTTGTGTTAGAGTGCCTGTCGCTCTGCGAATAACCGGTGCATGAACCCTACTCATCAGGTGGTAGCCGCGCGAGCGTCTCACTCATTTGGTAATCATCCTGGAGCTGGCTGGTACAGTCGAACGTTTGAAGGTACATTACCACTTGAATCTAGCGAGAAGCCCGGTGAAAAACGCTTTGCTATCACAATGGTGTGGCTGTGCACTGCGATGGAAGTGCTGTGGCATGTCTTTTTTCATGCTCTGTGATACAACCAAATCCGTGCGATCTATCTGAGGCCACAGTAGAGATGGACTACTGCATCAGACGAGGTCCTATTCACAAATGGTTGTTCACAGCTTGTAAACGAGTGATGTGGATTCAGTGTTTCCCCTCCTGTGGATTACTTTATTGGGAAGTACTAAATTACAACAGTTTGCAAGATTGGACTTCAACGCGGATGACTTGAAGAGTTTGGGACATCTTTAAACTTCAGAAGGGGGTTAACACCTAAAAAAGTGGCACAGGGGTCACCGGCGGCAACGAGAGCCTACAGCATCACTATCATTTATTTTTGAAAAGCATGGTCACAAACATAAAAAGTGAATGCAAGCGATGAATGCGAAAGAGTAACAGGAGAATATGGGAGAAAAGAGAGAAATGTCTCATTCGAATTCATGTCATGAACAGTTCCAGTCTGATGAGATGAATCTCAAAGTATGTGAAGATTTTGATATGGAAGCACGCGTCTAAAGACCAACTACCGAAGGGACAAACAAACTCCTCTTCAAGGCGCGGTAGGCGCTAGCACAGTCAGCACTCGCATATCAGGCATAAAGTGTCCGTCACACTGGGTCTGGTGTGAGATTGAATGGCAAAAATGTACATTCAACGCCATGTGCCACGCATAAAAGTGTCATAAATACGCAGAGGACCCACAAAGGCAAGCAAACACAAATCACTGACTGCGACCTTGGGAAATCCTAGTCCAATAGCAAACAGCCTTAGCGGATTGAGGAAAGCAAATCCCTCGATAAGAGATGATCATCGGTTGGTGAACCAAAAAGTCGACACCACAACCGATTGGGTGTAAGGCTGAGATTATGGCGAGGGAATATTCGTCAGCACCATACTTCTGCATCTCATTCCACGCAGTCATTCCGCGCACATCCAAGACTATGCTGACGTCTAGTACAGTTGCACGGCGATCTCGAACAGCGATTAGGTCAAGTTTCATGAAGGACATCGAATTAGGTGCTCTCAACTCCTCGAAGATGGTGTATCCCGGTCGACGGTTACGTTTTGCAAGCTCCCTTGCAACCCGACTATGACGAGCACATCCGGCATCATGCAGGA
>NW_008751756.1:312814-374863 GCF_000715545.1 Opisthorchis viverrini
CATCATGCGTGATCCAGCAGGAGTAGGTAATCCTTCGCCGCGACGCCACGCGGGCATATCGTCAAATCGCCAGCAACACAAAAATAACAGCTCAGCGGATGCGTTAAACACCTCTAGCCGAATAAGTCAAGTATGGTGAAGTTAGGATGTTAGAAGACCCTGGTTTAATAGACAAAAATAGGATGAATGAGTGTCTACTTCTGAAGCCAGAATAATCATAAATGTTCCTTGTTTTTAGGACTTCGTGTGGATGGACCGCCGGCAAATTATACAACGTAGATCCACACAAGAGAGTGTCTGCAGACTGAATGAATGGATATATAACTGTAGAGCTAAGAGGCAAACAACCAATCCATTTAAATTGATCGATAGGACGGATATTGACCCAAACGTTCGCATGAGGCGATTGCACGTTGCAGCAGCATTAGGCGTGCGTGCACACAAGTGACTAACATCCTGCTATTTTCGTAAGAGTTTCCGATGAAATTTTCAAGATTCCGCTCCTGAAGTGCCCTAGGGGAGATCTAAACCTGACTCAGCATTAAGGTAGCACGACTGCGACTTGAAACCTGAAATTTCGCACGACCATCAAGGCACGTTACAGTGGATTCGAGGGAGACTTTGATGTCTACATATTTCCCATAAATTTCATCGAAAGGTCTTTGTGATAATACACTAGCGTCTCAGGCTCAGAATTCAAAACTCTCTTATTCATAATCTACTATGTGAAAATGAAGTTCCCCGTGAACTATTGCTCGTAGGTAGACTTTTGTGCGAAAACAATAGCAGTTCGAAGCTGTACCATCCTACTAAACTGAGATTTAGGATGCTGGCGTGAACTTAATGCTGGAAGTTGAAGGAGACTGATATCGTATTACACTACTGATAAGGTTGTTCACAGTTCATTACCGGTTTCACCATTTTGGGGCTCATCAGGAAGGTGTAGTCCTTCATCAGTCTTTGTTGTATTTGAAGATCAAATCGTCCGCAAATAGCGAAATTTATTCGTTTGCACAACCAGCTGGTTTAAAAGGGGAGATTTTTTTACTGGCTGGGTCGCACAAGGCCACTTAATGTTTCAGTCGCTATGTTATACGAGATGTTGAGGTCTATTTTCTCAAAGTAACCGGAAAGTGACCTCGCTTCGTTTTGTTCAATGTGTTCATTTAGTTCATTGAAACAGACTAACAAACGTACTCGTGTGAATGACCATACCTGTTCCGTGTATATTGATTATATAGAAGTCACATGACTTTTGTCATCGGATGCTGTCCTCAAAACGGAACACCTGTTGAAACCTAAAATTAAACCAGAGACTGGGTTTAAGGCCGCAGATCGTCCGCACTCTCACAGCTTTGCGCAAGCTGATAGTGAAAACGAAATGGCGCCTTTCGGTCTTATGATCTACATTGGTAGTTTGAAAATCTTGCTCTGTCGTTGGGTCGCTGAACTACACAAAGTGCCACTCATGCGAGCTGTTTGTTACTCCAAAGCTGTGCTTTTCGTTTTTGGTACTGCAGAAATCGTTGCTTACTTTGTTCTTATCCTGGCTTATCCCGGGAGTTACAATCTTCAACAGCGAGGGGAGAAGAAACTGGCTGACTTATTTTCCTACTAGGTACGTATTTCTTCAGAAAGGACTACTTGTATTTGCTACTGGCTGCTAACAAGCGCACCTCATCAAAATCGTCTACATGTCATGAAAATTTTGTGTCACAGTTAGGGGAGGTTAGTATACTGCACTTGGGAACTTTACCTTAAACCTTACTGCAAGACAGATGTTGAACACGCGGGAGAATTGTCAAGTTGTACAAACCCGCCTGTTCAAAGTAATCAGCCATGTTGGCGCATCTTCCCTAGCAAAAAAGTGGTGCGTGTGTGACTATATTCTTGACACAGCTGGTCCACAGGTGCATTCAGTTAATCAATACTTTGTTTGTTTACTTTGCTTTATTTATTTACTTACAAAAGTGTCCCACATGGTCCATTTATCGGTCTTCACGCGCTCATATGAGTCCGTTCTTATAGAAAGGGAAGCACTGATAGTCGTTAGAGGAAGTGATCCCCGATTATCACGTAGACTGCACTGTAACGTCCCGATCTGGACGTTGTGCGAGGCGGGTTCCTCACGCCTGTTACTTTTTCCTAGCTTCGATCCCAGGGATTGGGTGAAAATTTGTAGTCTTACTACAGGACAGTGGGGCACTGCATAGTACGCTCCAACAAAATGTGACTATTAGTTCACTGATTTTTCTTAGCTCCAATCCGATTTTAACTTCAGTTAGAAAAGGCCTGGACTCTACTAGCAGGGTGATTTTATGCTGAGATCCCATATTCCATATACTATAGGTTGAAGTTCTATCCCCCTTCGGAACCTGGTGGAATTTAAAATTGGGATTACATAGAATTCGGCAGATAAACGTGGTTAAATTATCGAATATACACTCATTTGCGAACTAATTTGGTTTTTCGAGGGACTCACCTGGAACCCAGCTGAATCTCTCGTTTGTGGTGTTCTCAGAGTTCCAGGTGAGTCTCTCGAAATGAGTGTATATTCGCTAATTCCGTGCAATTTGGTTTCAAGTAGAACCTAAGGTTGACGGAAACTCGGAGACTGCGCCTACCTAATGAGCCCCGAGAAGGGCGAAACCGGTCGTGGGCTGTCGACGAATTTTCAGCAACCTTATGAGTAGTGCGCTACAAAAGTATATGTGCCTAAATTATGTTTTCTAGTCAAAAATTGTTGCGTTTGTTGACCATACGGTGATTTTGGTCATCTATGCAGGTGTCCCTAATGGCTTTTCGCAGCCCTTGGGCTCGTTTTCCGCTATGTGCCGATGTAAGTGAGCTTAACTTCGGGCTCGCGGGTGTGTTGGAGCATCAGCATACCGAATTAATTGTCTCAAGTAGTAGGGCTTCTCAGAGCACCAAGAAGAAGCTCTTCTATTCTGATAGAACCTCTTACACTGTACGCCAGAAAATCGCTCGTTTTAAGTTGAACATGGGTTGACTGTGATGAGTGCTTCGGGGCTGGGGGAATCTTCTACCAGAGTTCATCCTAATAAGTGAAAAATGTTTTACAGAGCACATTGTTATACATCAGTATCAACTTTCTCCCCAGTCACTTGTGCTTCATTGCTAGACTCAAAATTTGACAGCCACGTGGGTTTGCCATTCACCACTGTTCTAACTTACACCCAAGATTATTGATTTACAAGCAGTTACCAAGCAGTTACGCAAACAGTGTGGACGTCCCGTCCTTTTCACAGATGGACGCAAACAGTGTGGACGTCCCGTCCTTTTGGTAATTATTTAGATATTGTGCAAGTACAGTATTGCACTGCAGTGGAGATCCATTCGAAGAGAGGTCAATGCTTTGGAAATTCTACAAATGTGCCACCAGTACAGTACAGTGTCCTCAAGGATAGACCATCCTTCAAGTACATCCTTTAGTACAGTACCATCAAGGGCGTGCCCCCAGTAGTCTGATTTCGATAAGATATCGCCAAACAAATACACATATGAATAATGGGATATGTAATACAACTGGCCACCGAAGTCATTCAGTAAAATCGCTTAACAAATTAAAGAGGAAGAGAGCCATGACAGGACCACCGCTTTTACGCGATTCTTCTGCTGACAAAGGGTCTATCATTGCAGTCGAAATGAAGTTCCTTCATCTGTTGCAAACCAATTTACCTAACAGCCTTAGTGTTTGGTGACACGTGACGGATCACCACGAATGGATTGATCTGGTGATTATCATCGACCAAATAAGCTGAGATCGCACAAGTCGGCTGGTTTCGCCTATCCGAACACTTGCGATGGCGTACGAGTAGGCACACCTGAAAGTAAGCACTGTGTTGTGCGCCCCACATAGCCTCACCAAACAAAAAACAGAGTAACGTAGGTGGTCTCTGGGGTGGCATCTCTTTGTTCACTTTGGTGCTGAGCGCTCGAAAACTACTGTCCAGCAACTCCAATGTACAGTGATTAGCAAACCTCAGTATGGATTAACGTAATTTACGAGTGAACTGTTGGAAAGCGTATTTCTAACGGCATTTCGAGGTCACGAGTGCACATACGGTGCACGGTTTTTGTGATCCTAAGGAATGTAAGAGTTTGCATACGAAAAAATAACGCAATGGAGTATGTGCTCCATTGGTGTTTACACCAAAATACTCTTATGGAACTGTCCACATCAGTCACCAGAAACGCCCTTATCTAGTGTGCACTCGTAGGTATGTTGGTCATTCATACAGAGACTAACGATCAGCTCTGACCTGTTCATCAGAAGCTTGATGCAAGTTTGCAACGCCGGATTTTTCAATCACGATTATTCCGGCGCGTAATTTGCTCCGATCCGTCATTTTACCATAGGTTACTGTGAACCTAACTGAACCGAACGGTTGCGGTGTAAAGCAAATCGCGCTTGGAAGCCGTATCGGAAATCACTAACCAAGCTGGACTGTCTCGAAACCCTGACCCAGATTTCTGCTGAGTTGGGTGGCTGGTGTAAGAGTATGCTGAATAACTAGCTGTCATTTAAGCATTTAGTGATTTCACACGCCTTCTTTCCTAATCACTTGTATGATCACTGAATTACCTCTACCTTTCATAAGTTTATTACACTGTCGTCAGCTTGTATATACATAATCACACCGCATACTGATCTTTCGTAATATACACACTTGTGGGTTTTAACATGAAACCCAATTAAATTCCAGTGATATAGCTGGTTTGTGCTATTCTTCAACTAAAAACGCCATACAAATCCTGCCTCATGTTCCAGTGGGCGAGATGGCGCAAGTACAAATCTACTGACCGAAAGGTCCGGGGTTCGAAACCGACCTCTGCCTCCCGACTTCCCCCATCTAGGCTTGGGCTTGACTATCCCAGCCCTCGTGCTTCCTTCGTGTGGCATGGCGGTTGGGCACCGAATGGGTTCTACAGCTGAGCGGTGGTTCTTGTTCCACTTAGTACGATAGTCGGGATATCATACTCTATATGCTTGATGAGACACAGCTGATGACGTCGATTAGCCTTCAACAAGCTTATGATTAGTGTGTTCCTTTATGACCATCAGTCTGTTTTTGTACTTTGCAAAGTTTTCGAAGTTTCAGTGCTTTTATCTCGTAGTTAAGAACAGTTTATGTCGAAAGGTGCAGAACTATTGTATAGCCGTTTAACATTTCCATGAGCATATGAACGATGTGAAGGCTTCGAAATTCCTAGAGGATTTGAAACAAAGACTTGCGGAACATTTTGACCATTTTGAGGCTGAAATTCCTCAGCCTCCGTCTTACCTGCATACTCTACGTAATCAGCTCGCACAAATCGAATCACTAGTTGTCCGTCGATGAACCGGGCAACACTGCTTTCTACATGGACTGATCTACCAAGGGATGGTGCTACTCTTTGTCGGTGGGCATAAACGAGACATACCGTTTATCAGACACTCATGGCTAAATATTGCGCGGTTCAAGTGTTAGGCTCGGGTTCGGATCATTCCAGATATCCTTAAATTGCGTTCTCTTGATAATTTCAAAAACAGATAAGGCGGTTACCTATTGATTCTCAAGAGGTACGTATTTTGAGAATGAAACTCGGAAATGTTTAGGACTGGAATGGGTTTAAACACCAAAAAGTGCATCTGAGGCCGGTATGACTAGTTTCTGGAAACATGGCCAAAGTTAGCTTGTCACTCAGAAAGCCTTTATCGGAAGTAGGGGCAATGAAACTTGATGCTCAAATTAGAAGAGCGAATTCCAGATACGAGAACATGGTATTGAAAATTTCCACAAGTGTAGCTAGTTGCTTAGTTTTACTTTACATGCAAAAATGATCATCGACCCATCCTTGCGACGTTCTGCACAGATGTTCACGATAACATTTTGACAGGACCATTATTGGCAGATACCATGTGGGGAAACAAAATGTGCAATAACTACGAAATGTGACCCAGGCTTGGCTTTATTGATTTCTGAGCGTTTAAAATAGGTTTCTTGCGGTCTGCTTTACTGCCACTAAGTTTATTTCAGTATTCACTACGAATAATATAAAACGTTTCAACTACATCAACTTCAGAGCCCTGAGAATGCCGACTGTGTACAGTGCACGTGATTTAAATACTGCGGTTTTTAAGCCCGCGTGCTTGCTTAACCGGTACTTACTCTAGATTTAATCAGTTGTTCAAATGCCAAATTTTCACTTAACTCTTGTGGAATACTTTCGAGTAAGTCTGTAATATGTCGGACATAATCAGGCTTCTAAAAGTTCATATCAGTGAGCGATTCGGTGTTGTATTTAGCCGGCGTTTAATCCCCATCCAACCGGTTCCATTCTATATTAATTGTTTGGTCACACTGGTGAATAGAGGGCTCATCTAAGATACAGTATTTACTATCACAATGTACTGTGGCTCAACTCGTTTTTCCGAACTAGTTACTCAAAGGGGGCACAAAAGGCGATAAACCTTGCTTGGTAAGTCTTTGTGAACACACACTGAACGGGCGCAAGCAGACTTTGTCGTGACTGCTGAGCAAAAGTGATCTTCGCCAAAGTAGAGCGACTAAAAGAGCGGATATGGTTCATCCGAGGTTCAGCTACACGGTCGAAGTACCACACTTCACCAGATTTCCAACGCTTATCATTTGTTACTTGAAATCATCACGGTGCACACCAAATATATAGTGAAATTAAGCGGGAAGAATGCGCAACGTTGAGAAGCGAAGCTTTTTCGAGGGAGATTTTTGGTCTTACGGGACTGGTTTGTTGTCCCTCTTTTGGATCAGCAGGAAGTATTGATAACAAACCCACCCTTGTGCAAGGTAGTCGTTGGCTTGTTCGCTGAGCTGGACAATTTGATTGCAAACGTTTCGTCACCAATCGAGGTGACACCATCAGTGCGCTATTGGGGAGCGTAATGGTAGGTGGCGGTGGGTTAGTGGTTGTGCGTTGAGTAGTGTTACGCGTGTGTTAATGTACGTACTGCTAACAGGGGATGACGTTTGAACACGATTGGTTGTTCGGTCGGGCGGTTCCATTGGTTGCTCCGTTGTTCTGTGTTCCCATTCGCCGATGCCCACGTGACTTTTGAACTTGGCATCCTCTGCCGTCGTAATCTGGTTTATGCTGGAGTGACCTTTGTTCTTTCGAGTCCCAGCTTGTGACCTTTATTGATTTGCCTCTAAGGAGGTAGCTTTCATTTAAATTAAGTCAATGAGCCCGAGATGTCTCAGTGGTTAGGGCGAAAACTCAATGAGCGGAAGGTTCGTGAGTTAAACCTAACCTCAGCATGCAGACTGCTTGTGATTGGATTGGCTGCATTTCAGCCCTTCGTGTGGCATAGTAGGTAATCAGCAAAAGGGTGTTACACCCAGAGGATTCATTCATTCACTCACGTCAGTGAAAGGTTTCACTGTATAGCAGTGGCAAATGGCATGTGCAGTATTTTGGTCAACGACGCGTGTCATGCATCACTAGAAGAGTCATGCATCTCGTATCTTATCCTCAACGGAAAACTCCAGCTCAGCGAGCTCAGAGGAACAAGCGGGAGAACCATCTATTTGAAGCGTATCCTGAAAAGGGAACAAACAGGTATGGGGTGTTGATAGTTCCAGTGGAATTTGTCCTGTAGGTGAAATCAGGGCACGCCTACAAGCCATGAAATACCTTAAATCTGTTACCAACATCGTCAGCAGTGCGCGTTTCACGAAGCTCCAGTAAGGAGTCCTGAACCAGCGACGTCCTGGCCAATGGTGTGAACACAATCGTCCGGCCAAGATTGGCCGATCATCAGCGTGACTAGCTCCCACTCATACAGGATGTGGTGTCACTCAGCGCTTCTCGGAATAGGTTTGCTCGCGCGTGAACCAACTGTCGGGGACACAAATCTCGGTCTTCACACCAAAAGTATAGGGAAGCTGACAAGCTTTCGAGGGATAAATTACGTAAAGATTGTTCTCGTCGTTTTGAGGCGAATACTTTCCAAAAACATCAGCTAGCTGAAATTTCCTAGCTTTTCTCTGCTAAAAAAGGAACTTTTCAATACCAAACTTAATCAATGCAACAAAAAAACGAGGTATCCAAGTTGTTCTGCAAAATGGTCAGTTTTTCGGCAAACTATATTAGTTGTCTTAAAAGGATGCTTTGGAACTTGCCGTCCAATTCGTCTGTGGAAAATATCCGTGTTAGACTACTCATCACTTCGCTGACTTCTCCAACTATTCTAAACCTAATATGGAAGGTAACGCACCGAATGTCATCTTTTCTGATCCCTTTCACAAGTAAGATGCTGAGTCAATCCTGGTCCATTTGATTGCTTTATGTGTGAAAAAAGTGGACACAGGACTTCTGTTGCTTACATCACTTGGGATAGACAAGGCTGAGTGGGAAAGCCTAGGTTCATCGGTCGCTTTTATTTGTCTTTCGTTTGGTTTGGTTTTTGTCTCTGCTCCCAGTAAACAACCGTCAAACAGCTACGTTCCTCTCACTTTCATTTCATCGTTGGTCCAGATTAGAACGGTATTCCGGCATCGATTTTGTCGGGTATAATGATACTAATTTTTTCGTTGCTATGTAGCAGTTGTCATTGGTCCTGCTGTTCGCTTCTCTATAGGTTTAAACTAAGAACATTCTTTAGTGTAAGAAGACATTTTTTCGATTCTATTCTTTCTTTCTGTACGAAAAAATTAGGAAAGTTTCTTAAAGGAAACTATTCACAAAGTTGCTGAAAACTCTTCGATGAGGCCCAAGAAGAGCGAAGCCGGTCGTTGGCTGTCGAAGAGTTTTCAGCAACCTTGTGAGTAGTTTCTTTTATGCAAATGTCCTGTGATATCTCGAATATCGTGCCAACTGAAACATGAGGCGGCTTGTGTGCGGCACTTTCAGTTGTTGAATATCATAAACGAGAGATTCAGTTGAGTCTCTCGTGAAAACCAAGTTGATTTGCAAATGAGTGTATTTCTCGATAAAAGAATTTCGGTTTCACTAGGAACATGAATTTCCAAGCACAGAGTGGTACAGACATACTAGTGCAATAGTTTTTCCCATAATGTGTTTTATATTCATGGTAAATCCTGCTTTACTAGCCAGTTTGAGCCCGTTTTCATTGGTCAGGATAAGTTACAGGGCTATTCGACCGACCCTCGTGACCCTGATATCCACGACCCAGACAGCCAGATCCACCATCACGTCTCTAATCATACGTTGCCAAATCTCGTAGCATCTGATTTGACACTGAATAGTCGTGCATTTATGTGTTGATCGGCATATCTGGATACATTTAACAGGCTGACGACCAGANGGAAGCTGACAAGCTTTCGAGGGATAAATTACGTAAAGATTGTTCTCGTCGTTTTGAGGCGAATACTTTCCAAAAACATCAGCTAGCTGAAATTTCCTAGCTTTTCTCTGCTAAAAAAGGAACTTTTCAATACCAAACTTAATCAATGCAACAAAAAAACGAGGTATCCAAGTTGTTCTGCGAAATGGTCAGTTTTTCGGCAAACTATATTAGTTGTCTTAAAAGGATGCTTTGGAACTTGCCGTCCAATTCGTCTGTGGAAAATATCCGTGTTAGACTACTCATCACTTCGCTGACTTCTCCAACTATTCTAAACCTAATATGGAAGGTAACGCACCGAATGTCATCTTTTCTGATCCCTTTCACAAGTAAGATGCTGAGTCAATCCTGGTCCATTTGATTGCTTTATGTGTGAAAAAAGTGGACACAGGACTTCTGTTGCTTACATCACTTGGGATAGACAAGGCTGAGTGGGAAAGCCTAGGTTCATCGGTCGCTTTTATTTGTCTTTCGTTTGGTTTGGTTTTTGTCTCTGCTCCCAGTAAACAACCGTCAAACAGCTACGTTCCTCTCACTTTCATTTCATCGTTGGTCCAGATTAGAACGGTATTCCGGCATCGATTTTGTCGGGTATAATGATACTAATTTTTTCGTTGCTATGTAGCAGTTGTCATTGGTCCTGCTGTTCGCTTCTCTATAGGTTTAAACTAAGAACATTCTTTAGTGTAAGAAGACATTTTTTCGATTCTATTCTTTCTTTCTGTACGAAAAAATTAGGAAAGTTTCTTAAAGGAAACTATTCACAAAGTTGCTGAAAACTCTTCGATGAGGCCCAAGAAGAGCGAAGCCGGTCGTTGGCTGTCGAAGAGTTTTCAGCAACCTTGTGAGTAGTTTCTTTTATGCAAATGTCCTGTGATATCTCGAATATCGTGCCAACTGAAACATGAGGCGGCTTGTGTGCGGCACTTTCAGTTGTTGAATATCATAAACGAGAGATTCAGTTGAGTCTCTCGTGAAAACCAAGTTGATTTGCAAATGAGTGTATTTCTCGATAAAAGAATTTCGGTTTCACTAGGAACATGAATTTCCAAGCACAGAGTGGTACAGACATACTAGTGCAATAGTTTTTCCCATAATGTGTTGTATATTCATGGTAAATCCTGCTTTACTAGCCAGTTTGAGCCCGTTTTCATTGGTCAGGATAAGTTACAGGGCTATTCGACCGACCCTCGTGACCCTGATATCCACGACCCAGACAGCCAGATCCACCATCACGTCTCTAATCATACGTTGCCAAATCTCGTAGCATCTGATTTGACACTGAATAGTCGTGCATTTATGTGTTGATCGGCATATCTGGATACATTTAACAGGCTGACGACCAGATAAAAAACGGGGCCCTTTGTTCAAATGGGTCTTCTTCAAACTAGGGAAGCTCTCCACCTTCAGGTGTGGCTGTATATATTTCAACGTTTTTGATCCCGTTTTTCCACTGTACCATATTGTATCCTATGGTTCTTATCGGCTTTTAAAAGAACACTATTTTGTACCGGGAACGGGAATTTCGATCACATAGACCGGTGGTTTATCGATCAAGCTTCGGAGGAAGCCCGTTTCTCATCATATTGACGAAATCGAGCTTCACATGGGGTTAGCCACGACTCGGTAGTCTCTCAGGGTCACTAATGTTCCCCCACGATAAGGCAGACATCGATACCATCAAGATACCCATAGTGCAAATGGTCAGAAAGCGAACAAAGATTCGGTAAAAATTCAAAATGCCAACTGTGAGTTCAACTCTAAATAGAAACTAGTTGTCTTCGCCTATATTATGTGTTCGCACATCTGCAAACGTTTTTCAACAACTTCCGTGCACACTAGATGGGCCACTTAATTTATTTGCGACCAATATTTTAGTTCTATTAAGGATGGCGAGATGGCCGAAGTGGTTAGAGCACGAATTTACTGACCGGAAGGTCCGTGGTTCGAACCCGACCTCTGCCTCTCGACTTCCCCTATCTAGGCTTGGGCAACCTGGCAGTATCCCAGCCCTCGTGCAACCTTCGGGTAGCATGGCAGTTAGGCACCGAAGGGGTATTACAGCTGAACGATTTTCTGTTTGCTTTCGTTCTACACATGTTGAATGCACATTTTGCTCATATTCTAATTTACTTGCGTTATCCGTGAAAACTCTCACCCTTTTGAAACTTTTTGCTGAAAAAAAACCAACATCACACAAACGTATATCCACTTTAAAAAGTTTCAATCGTTCCATAGCTTCCCCTACTACACCGCTGAATTCGGGACCATCGAGTCAAAAGTCAACTGAAAATCCAAGGTGAATTTTTAAAGACCTTCTCTTTTATTTTATGAGTAGGCCAGAGTTCATTTGCTGATACAGACTCAACTTACTGAGGATATTCCAGTTCGTTTCCACGTGCCAAAATTTCTGAGTTTGGCGAGAGCGAAGCACAAATTTATTCCCATTTTTATCCTCATTCTCCACTTTAGAACCCAATCAAGACCCAGTTGCTGGACGGCTTGAAATCGGTCACGTGCACAGCAGTGCTTTTCAAATCTTTGGGTAGCTAAGTAGACTGATTGAGTGTTTCATGAAATCTAGTCTGTAAGGCAGGATACCAAGGGATTCACGTTACCATATCATGGTCAAGGCCAAACCTTTGAAACGGAAGGTAAACGCCCCATTAAATCAATTTTTAACAATCTTTGTAGTGAGCGAGCGATCCAGGTAGAATGCTAGAAATTTCTTTGCAGTCAGTTAGGGTGTGGACATGATTGAAGGCACCCATTGTTTCACCGTTTGGCCTGGATCACAAAAGACCAGTGGAGAACGTGTATCAAAATGAACGGGTACACTTTAGGACTTTTGTGGAAAAGCAGAACAGTAAACTACCAGAAGCCTGCTTGTGATAGGATAAAGGTTTTTCAGTTAGATATGAAATGGGCATCATACTACTTTTGAGTAAGAGCAAAAAGGTTTCATTGATGAAGCACGACGTTCGGGAGAGAATACAAGTGCATGGATTTAGGTGTTCTAAGTTTGATGTTTGTTGGAGTTTCAGTTGAGGTTTTGTCTTGTCAGTAAGGACAGTCACTGCTGAAAAACCGAAAATTGCTGTGCAGATGTTTTATCCTTGTTGGGGATCATCAGCGGCGCATATCTCACTAAACTCAGACGGTTTCGAACACACGACCTTGTGGCCTGTGGTTAAAAACTTGATGGTTCGGTTATAAGTTGATGAACAACATTGTGATTGATTGTCTTTCTTCGACAGTAATTAAGTTCTCTTGACCCACAGGATATTTATCAATTTATAAGTTGATCAGGGCTACGGTTTTACGCACAAAAATGAAGAGAAACCCCATTCAAATTCCTCATTTTAGACACAATGGCAATAATAATAATATAATAATCGTTCAGCTGCAACGTCCTTTCGGTGTCTAACTGACGTGCCATCCAAAGGAAGTACGAGGGCCAGGATATTGCCAGTTGGCCCAAGCCTAGACAGGGGAAGTCGAGAGGCGGAGGTCGGGTTCGAACCACGGACCTTCCGGTTAGCAAATTCGCGCTCTAACCACTTGGGCCATCTCGCGCTCCAATGGCAGTATGACAAATAAAATTTATTCCTCTTAAAATTTACAAAGAAAAGGACTCTTGGGATAACAGCATGGTCGATTAGAAAGGAAATGTTTCAAGTATGAAGGTGACGAGAAAGGAAGGGATTTCAACATACGATTTTCGGTTGGGGGGCCTAATGATTTTGTGATGCAAAAGTTCCAAGAACATGCGAGCGATACGACGGTTCCGCGGAGAACAATGAAGTTACTTGGAAAACAAAAAGTACCCTACTGTTCTGTAATGCACTACTCGGTTGCTGAAATCTCCTCGACAGCCAACGACCGGTTTCGCTCTTCTTGGGACCCATCAGGTTCAATCGTGTTCAGTCGTGTGTGTGTACTGCGAAGTATGAAGCGGATAACGAAATTCCAGATATTAAACGTGAATAGGTGAGTTTTCTGTTCATGATGACGGAAGCATATGGAATGAGAAGAACATCCAGTTTATCTGGTGTTGCACTCTTTGTCTTCCACGTAATTGTTGGATCGTAAGACACCCAAAGTTTGTTGAAGCAGTACGAAATCTAACGTGGGGTTTGGGGGAGGGTTCCTCACAGATAGACGTGCTCGATGTACTGTTGGTACCCACTCCATACACCATAAAATGGAACTTGAACAACACCACATCCAAGATGTGGGAGTTTCTGTGCACAGCCGTGACTCAACAGTCCTATCATATGGTAAGTGACCTAGTTATGCAAAAGCTTCACAGATCACGTGGGCAAGGTTACGGTGTAGAAGAGCTAGCGTGGTAAAATTGTCATCTCTCAACAACCTTCAATGTACCATTTCCGTAGGGAATTCCAAGGAGTCGAAAGGCGCTGTGCCTTGCTGGTTTGTGATGAAACTGGCAATGAGCACAAAGCGAATATATCAAATGAACCTGTCGGACATTTCGGCAACGGAGGGTGGACTTTATCGGAGAACACTTGTCCGTTGGAGGTTGAAATGTCGGAGGAATTCGTTTAGTACATCCGCTGTGTAGTCACTAGCAGTTTCACTCAGATTTGTTACGTGGTTTCTAAAAGCCAAAATGATCTCAAAGGGAACCTTCACATTATTTCCGTATAAAATAGTAAATGTTGAAGTCAAAATATCTGGGCATGAGACCTACCTCATGACTCTACTCTTTTCCATTAGACCGAAAAATTTGATGGTATTCTACATAACATGCCGCTTATGGAGAAGAAAGATCTCATCAGGAGTCTAGTTTATTTGATCGCCTTAGAAGTAGTTCCTATTATCAGCTGGTTGCTTAATAATTTGCAGCTGAAGGTCAGCGATTTTACTAAGTGAATTAAAATGTGAAATAATCAACAATTTTGGTCACGAAATATACAGCGGTCTGCAAAACCTTGTCCACACATCCAACAAAAGGTCAAACTTAGGTCAAATGAAGATGACCATTATAAACTGGGATTCAGTTGGGCCTCCCGTGAAAACCAAATTTATGTACAAACGAAACTAGATGACGAATTTCGTCTAACATCATCATCATCATCATCATCATTATCATCATCATCATCATCATCGTCATCATCATCATCATCGCCATCATCATCATCATCATCATCACCATCATCATCATCATCATCGTCATCATCATCATCATCGCCATCATCATCATCATCATCATCACCATCATCATCATCATCATCGTCATCATCATCATCATCGCCATCATCATCATCATCATCATCACCATCATCATCATCATCATCGTCATCATCATCGACAGCATGACATCAGTGTTCAATACCGACGCGAGTTTCGTCCAATTTAGGTTGAATTAGAGTATGCATTTGACGGAGATTAGGGGACGACGATTATTTGATGAGCCCGTAGATGGAGGGCATACTAGGTCGTGAGCTAACAGTTTTCAGCAACCTTATGTGTAGTGTGTTACGTTTGGTTTGATGAACCTACTTATTCTCTTAGTTAGTCTAGTTGTTCAGTTGATCTAAACCTAGAAGATATTAGATAGACGGTATGGTCGCTTATTCTGACATGTTATCGTGACGAAGAACCATTCCGGTGCTCGTCCATTTCGTGTTTACGTGCCACAAACTGTACGCTGCCAAATTTGAATTAATCCTCGAGAAGATAGAGCACCAATCAGCAACAAAACAGAATCGAATCCTGTTGTGTTAGATGTGTTAGTATGGGGAGAGCCTTCGGTGTAAGATAGGCTCATCCGGAAACTTCCACACCAGTAATTATCTCTCCCTACTCTTCAGGCCTCAGGACTGGCAGACGGTGTTTATTCTAACAACATTTCACCATTCTCGGGTTTCTTGGAAATAAAGTTAGGTAGAAGGAAAGTTTCCGATAAGGAACAAAATAACCTGACATCGTGGAGCTGAAGGACGTACCGTCAAGACGTCCAGAATACAACTAGAATAACAAGCAAAATACTCATCTCATTGTGGCTAATGCGCTCGGCTTTGAATGCGTGTCTGAGCTCAAACTCTCCATTATGCTAATTTCCACCGTTGCCAACAATCGAACAGGCGAAAACGTGGCAAATATAGTTTGCACCGTCTTGTTCTGATCAAGCTGTCATCAGTACTGTCTGAAAATTTTACATTCTTGGTACATAGCACACAAAAATATTTAATTTTGAAGGATGGAGACCCTTCTTTCTCAGTTGCACTCATAATAGGGACATGAGTCTACGATTAAAAGCCTCACATGACAACGCTGACAAACAGTTACCGTGCTTTTGGAAACATGCTTGGTCCGTTAGGCTATACGAAAAGATCCTTGCTTACTTAGGGCAGAATTTTGCTCTTGGTCAGAAGTCGATACATCTCCAAGAAGAGTTACTTCAATGACAGCTGGGAAGACGATACGCCTTGGAGACTAAGACACGAAAAGTTGGCCAAAAGCCGCGCAAAACAAAAAGGATATTTGTCACAGTAAAACTCCAACTAGTCAACATTTTGCTGGATGCTCTCAAAATATAGATGCATTGATTGGTAGATTCTTATCGGAAACCAGTTCCTCTTCACCTGATGGTCCAATCAAGGTTCCAAAAGTTTGTTCCATTTTTCATGAGGCATGTTCGTTGATGTTAGAACGTCCGACAACTGATTCCTCCTGGATGTAGGCACATATGACCTAAAGTACCACTGTCACAAGGTTAGTCGGAATCGATCTGGTGCTCGCACTAGCATAAACCACCTTTGCTCGAATATCCGCACTGTTTTTCCAGTGTCGATAAGCGATGTAATACTTAACAGTTCATCGGAAAAGTGAAAAAAGTCAAAAGCTTTCGACTGTAACCTGGGTGCTATTTTTCGTTTGTACACTCTGTGAAACAATGGTGAAGTGGTGCCGAAATCACCCCTGGTAATGATTCTTGATGCAGTTTTTCAAATAAACGCATCAAACATACACCTGAGTTACATACATACAAACATACACCTGAGAACATCATAAACGAGAGATTCAGCTGAGTTCCAGGTGAGTCTCTCTAAAGAACCAAATTAGTTTGCAAATGAGTGTATATTCGCTAATTTCGTGCAATTTGGTTTCAAGTAGAACATAAGGTTGACGGAAACCCGGGGACTGCGCCTACCTGATGAGCCCCAAGAAGGGCGAAACCGGTCGTGGGCTGTCGATGGATTTTCAGCAACCTTATGAGTAATACATTACAAAGATATACATGTATCGCGATATTTCAACTATGACACTTACAGCTAACAAAAATTCTCTTGCCTTACGGCAGTGAAGCATCAGTGTAAACACTGATGCTGCTGTCTTTGATGATGATGATGATGATGATATTATGAACACAATCCGGTTTCCCTGTCACCGGCTTCATAAGTTCCGTTCTAGCCAACCAGAGAATCTTACGAGGGGAAAAAATCAATGCGTTCGACCAAAATTGTCCTGTCATTCGGGGAAATCTCTCTGACAGAAATATAGTTTTCCGCCCAAATATTCAGAATTATTCCTCTCACTATTTAGCCGTATTTCAATTTTCTTCTTCTTAATTTCATGAAAACAATGTATATTCGTAATGCACTACTCATAAGGTTGATGAAAATTCGTCGAGAGATTCAGCTGGGTTCCTGGTAAGTCGCTCGCAATCCAAGTTAGTTTGCAAATGAGTGTACTTCGTTAATTTCATGAAAACAAATTTGAACCGAACCGCATTGGTCGTGGTTGTGACGATAGAGCTGCAGTTGGATCATTTCCGTTCACTTTCTTCCCGTGCCGTCATCTTCACGCACAAACTAAATAATAGTTGGATTTTAAAGAAAGTTCAGAACAAAATTTCCCATAGATTACTTCCCCAATGTTATGTTTACATGGTGCAAACAACACTACTAAGTTATCTTCTGTTTGCTGTCCAGTGTTAGCAAACCGGAGAGTTCATCACTCTATTGGCACCCGACTATTTTTTTTCAAATTGTGGCCCTAACACACGTGGAACCAGTAAAGAATGCAACAGTCCGACTGATTGCAGCTGAAAGAGAAATCTCTTCGGTACAATAATCGATGCCATTAATCCCCTCAATACATCGATCAATAAATTATTATTGAATTGTTATTAAATTATGATTAAATCATTATTATTAATAATAATAAATAACAAACAAATAAATAATAATAATTAATGATAACAAATAATAAATAATAATAAAATTGTTAATAACAATCATCATTATTAATAAAGCCTAGTGCTGACTGCCTGGAAATGGTGCACCACTAGTGAAATGTACTTTTTCTAAGATTACTCGGAAAATTATATTTATTTGAAGACAAACCCAAATAAAACCTACCCAACCTACCCTGGTGTGCTCAGGGGCCACTTGGAAGAAAACCCGATGTATTTTTTTCTAATGCTGTATCTGTGTTTTAAAGTATGAAAAAGACCGATCGCTATTTTAACTAGTTCCAAAAACAACAAATGGCCAGTCTGGAGCACCTAGGTGTAGATGCAACTCGGATCAAGACAACGAGGGAAATGACCTCTCTGGTTGTCGAGAGGATCAATTGCCTCGAGCCTTTCTGACAAAATGTTTCAAATTTCTAAATGGATATAATAAGTATCCTCATTGATAGGGGTAAAAAAGTCCAACCGTCCTCAACCAACGAATTTGCATATAGTACGTGTGGAAATGTGATGTTTGCAAAAGGTCACGAAAGCTTTTTGAAGGGAATGAAATAATGTATCAGGCAACTGAATGTGTTGCACCAGGCCGCCTGATGTTTCAGTCGCTACGATATTCTATATATCGCGATACGTGTATATATTTGTAATGTACTAATCATAAGGTTGCTGAAAATCCGTCGACAGCCAACGACGGTGAGTCTCCCGAAAAACCGAATTAGTTTGCAAATGAGTGTATATTCGCTAATTTCGTGCAATTTGGTTTCAAGTAGGAAATAAGGTTGAAGGAAACTCGAGGACTGCGCCTATCTGATGAGCCTCAAGAGGGCGAAACCGGTCGTGAGCTGTCGAAGGGTTTTCAGCCACCTTGTGAGTAGTTTCCTTTTTAAATCACAAGGACATATGAAATAAGGTCGAGCGATCGTTAGGAGAATGAGCCATGACACCCTTTCGATGCCTGACTATCATGCCACTCTGAAAGTAGCACGAAGACTGACAGATTATCAGGATGACCAGACCTAGGCGGAAGAATTGAAGAAGCCAGTTTGAGTGCGAATCGAAAGCCTTCCGGTCAGTAAGTTCCCGCCTTACCAACTGAGCTACCTCGAGCTGGGAAACTAGGTCCCCGAGAGTAACCCTGATACGGAGGAAATATCTGTATAGAGGTGCATATAAAGTGTGGATGAGTCTAAACAGTTGACTATGTTGTTGCTGTTTACTCTGTTAGAACACAAAGCTTCAGGTGTTCTCTATTTGTGGCAATCAACCGCTCCCAAGCGGATGTTAGAAGTCACTCAAAGAAGACAGCAGGAATGCGTTCGGTGATAGCGGACTGTNATATTCTTGAACAGGACACGTTCAGAATTCTAGAACGATACGGGTTACAAACTCCGTTACTTTGAATTATTCATGCGAATCTGATAGAAAGGAACGCGTGGAATGTCAAAGGTGTGCTTGTCTTCGCTAGGATTTTAAGTGCACATGTACTGGCGGACTCATACACTCGTTTTCCAGCTGTTAGTTCAACTCACACAAGTCCCCTTGAAGAAAACTTTAGTCCTCTCTTCAAACAGACAGAAAAAGTTAGAGCAACAAATCGATTCGACCTCTAGATGTTAGTAAACTTGGTTGTGTACTCTAGTATGCTGAAATGTGAAAACAACACACGAACAGTTACTGTGACACACTTGTTTACAAGTTGGTGATCTGACAATTAAATGCATTGGGTAATTGGGTTAAACAAGCAAACTTTATTCGTGAAATATACTCAGCTACACGCCAATTTGCTTTTATCGGGGGACTTAACTGATCCTCAAATGAGTTTCCTCTAGTTTATGATGATCTTCTTCAATGGAATGGGTTGGTGAAGAGTTTTCAGCAATCTCAGGAGAAAACTAACTCGCTCACGTTGTTACAAGCGAGCGCTTATCGGTCTCATCTCCTCTCAACACAGACAAACGAACTAAGAAATCGATTCCCAAAAAGGAATTTCGTTAGGAGTCTTTTAGACAAGCACCGTCTTTGCATTCTGAGTAATTAACACACGGCGATATTTTATTCTCAATTTTTTTATTTCCAAACAAAGAATTTTAACTTGACCAAGGAAAGCCAGATTTTTCTGATTAGCACACTAGAAACAGTACTCTTAAAGGAGGAAATTGAAAATCATTTACGGGCATTTTTGGGTGCGTTCGCTGACAGCTCTACAAAACAGTTTGAGAAAATGCCAAAAAATCCATTGGCCACGGAAGAGGTCGTCACACAGGTTTATAACAGTCCGGACAGGACAACATAAATGCAGTTATATCCTTGGATGTTTTTAGAAAGTTGTGATCCCCCATGATCTTAGCTTTTATCGGAAGAAAATTCTGGGCCTCGATTAGGATGGGGTCATCGTAGATTCCAAAAAATCGCTTCCAGCAGCGCACAACTTTTGTCCTATTGTTCTCAACAGCTTGATCCTTAAGTGTGGTATCTAATATGAAGAGCTCTG
This sequence comes from Opisthorchis viverrini, assembly GCF_000715545.1. Classification (NCBI taxonomy): domain Eukaryota; kingdom Metazoa; phylum Platyhelminthes; class Trematoda; order Opisthorchiida; family Opisthorchiidae; genus Opisthorchis; species Opisthorchis viverrini. Next base: position 332,876 of record NW_008751756.1, read on the forward strand.
TTTAACAGTAAACGTATGTTTCCTCTAAGCGGGTGTTCGTTTTTGTACGCTTTTCACAGTAGGGCGTGCACTATAAGAAATCAAAACATCGTCAAGTGAACTCACGTGACATGGCGTATGTCTGTCCCATCGGAAATGTCAGCCTCACGTATCGCACGCATGTTTATGGAAAGTTGTGCCGGTGAACTTTTACGGACTAGTTGAACACTGCACACTCGGTTCATTAACGGGATGCGTTTCTTCCGAAATCTCTTCCACCACTGTTAGTTAAATAACTTCGTTTTAATAAAGGAAACTACTCATAGAGTTGCTGAAACCTCTTCGACAGCCCACGACCGATTTCGCCCTTGTTGGGGCTCATCAGGTAGGCGCAGTCCCCGAGTTTCCGTCAACCTCATTTTCTACTTTAACTTCGTTTTAAGTCCGGTTAGGGTTGCCGCATTGTTGCACGACTGAAAAGTTTGAACTTGATTTTCGAACAATCTCTCCAAGAGAGGATGGCAAGTTTCGAAAATGATTACCTGTATGTTCACTTGAATTAGGAAATTCCAATATATCCGTCTCTGCGTGTGATAATTATCTACAAACGTACTTCAGGATGGTCGTACTCAACTGAATATGAAGCGTTTAAGCGTTTCAATATATATCGTAAATATTAACTCCAAACTAGAAGTTTTTCCGACCCACAATGACGTACTCTGAGTAATACGACTCACCAATGATCAACAGAAAAAACTGAATTTACCCTGGAGGTGGACAGGATGAATTCCGTAGGTGGCTGTCCTGGAATACATGGACAGAGCTCGCAGTACTACTGACGCTTTATGAGTATCGCACGAATACAATCTGGAGGAAGAACAAGTCACGACAACTTTACTCAGGTTTGGAGAAATGTCATTAAAGGGGTAACGCTTAATAGCTCTTCCTTGGCTAGTCTTATTGAATGCACAGTTACTTGTTGAAGTTTCAAAATACGTACTTTTGCATCTCTAAGGAGCCTTGTCTGTGTGATGCAGGTGCATAAACACAAGCTGGGTGATCGTCTCGGCTACTTTAGACTAAAAAACCATCACAGTGGGGACCGCAATTCTCGATTGCGTAATTTCAACCTGTCTAAAGTATAAATGCGAAAATCGATAGGAATAGGATCATTGAATAAGACCAATAGGATCATTGGGTCATTGAATCATCCGTGTCTCACAAGTGGCGACATTTTTGAGGTTTAGGCCATCTTACCGCTTCATAGACTTTCAGCCCCGGATATGGCGTTTACCGTCACGTCTAAGATGATTATATTGTCAGTAACATCCAGCGAAGACACCAAGTCAGTAAATCAAAGTACAAAATTAACCGGTGGACGCTATCGATACGATGGTAGAAATAAGGCGGTGCAACCAGCCAATCACTCTCGAAGAAATCAGACCACAACGCAATGCCAACCGAGAAGAGAACCAGTCGAAGTGAGGAGGAAACTACTATGAATAGAAGGCGTTGAGATGACCAATCGACTTGAGGGAATGCAAACCAAAACGTAACGAAGATCCCGAACGGACCAATAAATTCACGAAAAAATTTGTCACTCAACTGTTCAATCAACTGAAGAGACAACAGATAGCATTCAAACGCTATATGAAAGCACGTAGGCAAATAGGGGTACCCAACCGAGTGCGCGCTGATGATGAAACCATTGCAAGTCAGTCGCCAAGCTCAGCGAACAGATTAGCAACCATTACTATCCGGCGGTTTACAGTCTTGATCAACAACTTCACATCCTGTAACATCGATAAGAAAAACGCCGCTTTTTTCCTCTATCGATCCCACTATTAAATAGCACTGTGGTCATAGAAACATGAATTGTGGATAGGGTAAACAAGGCAGATTTACACAGCGCCAGACCTTGGTCCTGTGTAGTTTTTCGCCTGTCAGAACAACGAACAGGAAACGTTACCGGATCGTTACCGGACATACAGACTAGCAGTTAAGGAAACAGACTGTGGCAGACAGTGTGACATCTGCAGGATGACAACCAAACAAGTGACCTATCGAGCTATGCACCTTCAAATTATTTCAGGCCAGGCTTGAATAGCTTCCATCAAGTAACAGAATGTTCATGTGTTTAGCTGCTCGTTCGTCAAGTTCCTGCCTTGTCAACTGATTGATCGTTTTGGCCATACTGGTCCTGTTTCTTTTTGTGGCGTGGTGAAAAAATGACGGACTGCAATCGGCTACTATTCCTCTAGACGTCCCGACTGGTGGATGTCATGGAGCTGTGCTCGTATCGAGAACAAAACCTGCGACCGGATATTGCATATGAAACCAAAAACAAGGTGGAAAACGCATTTGCAGCAATAGCGCACATGCTCCGACCAAACTTCTGCGATCTTTGAAGAGATTACAGGGACTGATGGACAAGGATTAACGAAAAATTGCAAGGCTGAGTGTCAGGCGTGCGAAAAATCATATGAGTCGGATCAGAAACCAGGAGTTCATTGGCTCATGTTTCGACCAAGCTATGAAACCCGATTCTCATCCAAACTCTTGCAATTCTTTCCTGGTCCTGAACGAGCTCATCTTACCACCGGGTGTGCTTTCTTTTCTGTATAAGGAACAAAAAAGGTCATTGACGATAAACATAGGTAACGTTCAGCTGTAACACCCTATCGGTACCCAGCTGTCATGCGACCCGAAGTAAGCTCGAGGACTGAGATACTGTTAGGCTGCCCAAGAGCAGTCAAGATGCTGAGGTTGGGTTCGAACCACGGACCTTCCCGGCCAAAAGTTCGTGCCTTAACCACTGAGCTGTCTCGACCTCAAAGAGGACATTAGCTGTCAGCGCAGATTTGCAAACACTCTGTCCTTGCGGAAGTAAATAGGTACTAATCAAGGTATTTTTAGGTTAAAGCCGGTCTAGTCAACTTTGGTAAGCTACTGTTTGATACAGAAAACAAAGTGAGTAGTAGTTTGTGTTCACAAATCCGGCATAATTATGTATATATATATATATATAATGCAGCCTGAATGACTGCAGGCATATTTGTCTACGTTTTTTTTAAATTGATACATTCATACCTAGTAATACATTGTTTACTCTCACTTGGCCGATCATGAACTTCCGTCCATATAAAAGTACTTTCTATGGGTGACAAAATGTCTACGCTTGAGGTAACAACTAACCAGATAAATATCGACCATTCCATAGTTCCCCCAAGAGCTCCCACAGCGTGCTGCCTAGGCAACAGACACTGGGACGCCAATCGTTTTAGAACTTACGTGTGAGAGCTAAATTTGTTCCCACCTGTCTGACCCCAGTTAAACAAGTAATCCGGCCAATGGTGTTTTTCCAAATTCAGACTTTTTTATCCCAAGGCGTCAAAGTCCGTTTCTGTGCTACCGAATCAGTCAGCTGCTTGCTAAGCACGAGTTTCTATGAATAGTAACTAATCGCGTTAACGTTGCAACACCCTCTAAAACAACACATGTTTGATAATTCTACCCTTCGGGGACGCAACGTCTCGCGGTTTGTGTGTGTTTCTGTTGATGGCTTTGCTATTCAGATGTACCCGAGCAGTTTTTCGAGTCCGAATTTCATATCGAAAATTGAACGGCTTTTAGAAAAATAGCCCGAATTCACGCTCAATAAGGCTGCACCATTTACGACAGAACAGTAGGTATCAGGTCAGCACAGAAGCCTGCTTCCAACAAGGTAGGTACTACAGCGTCCCAACGCAGCGGGGCTCGATGGTGTTTCTGACTGAGGTCGGGTTAGAGTGTAGGCTGAGTGTCAGTGTCAATACAAGGTGCTGTTCAACTATACGTTTGGGGATGCAAACTGGTACGTCAGCTAATCCAGCAATGACTAGGTCCACTGATTAACACGCTTTTGAAAATCCCTAAGGAACACCATAACTACTTTCGGCAGCCCTTAAGGTGCTAATCCTGCGCTCTGCAGGTCAGCAAAAATTGAACTTTTCGAGTGTCCACTGGAATGTATACAGACAGATAGCTGCTTCATTGCTTCACTAATGTGTCTTTCTCCATAAGAACAGTCAAACTGATAAATACGCATACGGGTTTACTATTTTGACTTAATCTATTCCATGTATGTGTGACTCAGATGGAGGAGTATCCCAAGGTCACCCCTGTTGTACTGTGTCATTTCCAGTGAGGCCAAGGACACTTTATAGCTAGTTATTTACGGTTATCTAATCTGGCCACGTGACATGGCATTCGTAACAACTCTGGCAGATCCTGGATCTCTTGTTTCGATGACGGAAACAAGCGAGGATGACATGAAGAGTAGTGGGAATAGTGGGTGAATATTGGGGATGAAGCTATAAGGTTAGGAGTCCCAGTTAGCCGCTGCGTGTTAAGCATCACGTGATAACTAGTCGCCGACGTACTTATCTGGATATGGAATGCCAAGGTAATGGACTTTGCTGGCTTACCACGCTAGATATCGTCTGAAATATCGCTATCTGGAGACCCCGGTTGGTCACTGTGGTTAGTATCAAATAAACAGTATTGGTTGCAGGATGGATGAAAACTGTTCGATAGCCCACACTACCGGTCTTTTTGCGACTCATAAGACCGTTGTAGTTTCCGAATTTCCAAACATTTTACTTCTCACCTGAACACCTTGCTACATGTTCATATGGAGTTACGCACTGATTTTCAAGTTGAATTATTATCAAGGGACTTACGAGTACTGCTGTGCCGACAAATGCTTCGATATTCTTCGTCTAAAACTGGAGATGATTTTTGCGTGTCACTTTTGATTTGATGATACGAAAATGAGCGATTCAGCTGAGATCTTCTTGAGCCTCCCGTTTCTGTCAAGCTAATTTTAAAATAAGACCACAAAATTTTTATCGTCCAGTCCGGTTCCTTAGTCCTCCTGGCATCTCCAACTTCGAATGTTGATTCGTTCTTCCCTGCGCACACGATATTGAGAAGTACAGTAGTGAGACTGACAATGTAAGATCAAATAATGAAAAAACCATTCATCCAAAATGAATCTGGTCAACAAAATATCCCACAAACGGTCTCCAAAAAGCTTCATCAAGGGGCCAAGTCTTCAACTGGAGGAAAATTCAAGGAGACTGAGTATGAGCAAAATCAGACCTCTTTCCAAGACTGTCAGAATAAATTTTTAATTGATTCACACATAGATGGGAAGCTCAGGCGGAAAAATGGTTTATTCTGAAAAACTTCTATCATACTCGTGTCATGACCTGATGAGAAGTCATGGGGGCAAACATCTCCTGGAAAAGGGCTTTTTTCAAGGAGAGACCTTGGAAAAAACTTCTCCTGTGACAGAAATGTTTTGGTCAGAACTGTGAAAAGGTCAAACATTATCAACTTTTGTCACAAACGGTCATCCTAAACCAGTCTACGTGAGTGATTCAAAATGTCCAATACAAAAATCGCATCATCACCGAAACCATAACTTTTTTGTTCTTTTTTAGCCGACGAGAAACTATGAACGGAGCTCCGGACACTGCACTACTTGTTGAGCAATTGCGCAAACAGATTGCAGATCTAAAAAGTCCAGAAGAACCGAATTTTCTAAACAGTGATGAAACGTGAGTTGATACGACATTTGATTGTGTGAGGAGATTTGATAATTTGTGGTGTAGATGTCGTCCTGCAAGTGAAGCCAATCTATGCCAAAAATTTGAGAAGCATTGTGCAGCGTCTTCATCCGTATTAGGAATCACCGGCAGTGCGCGAAACTCAGGAAACTCAGGACAGTTTGGAGCCCGCGACCTCCCAGTTTGTAATATTAACCGCTCATGGCCGAACGGCTATGAGTTCAAACTTTCAGCTGGAAGGTCGCGGGATCGAGACTCTCCGGGGTTTCGTGAGATGCGCATTGCTGCAATCAAACAGTTGCAGCAACAGGCATAGTTACCGTGTTGCTGTACCTCACTTTAAAGCCTCATCATTCCACAGCCAATCCACGAAATTGTTGGCTGTTCGTGGTTTATCCCGATGTGATTCAGCGGCATCATTCAAACACAAACTTTTGCGTGGCAGGTCCAAGGAAGGTCGCGGATCGAGACTCTCCGGGGTTTCGTGAGATGCGCATTGCTGCAATCAAACAGTTGCAGCAACAGGCATAGTTACCGTGTTGCTGTACCTCACTTTAAAGCCTCATCATTCCACAGCCAATCCACGAAATTGTTGGCTGTTCGTGGTTTATCCCGATGTGATTCAGCGGCATCATTCAAACGCAAACTTTTGCGTGGCAGGTCCAAGTTGGCACTTTTTTCTCTCACGGGTAACTATCGGGAAACTAACTCGTGACTGACTACATGTGGAACGTAACTGTCATGACATTTGAAAAAGCATCCTTTCCCACCCGTTTCAAGTAGACTCAGATTCCCGTCGTTTTGCCAACAGACACTATCGAACGTGTATATTGTCACGGAACTTCAAGAAGGCTCAATAGACGGAGGTATTCGAGAGCAGTGCAAGGCTCGACTGCTAGACTTTGAGAGCGTACTCAGGCGTCATTTTCATCATGCCTCGCCTTTCAGTCAGACCGTCTACCAAATTACAAAGAAGCGAACAGTCCCTTTGGCATCCTTGCGCAGAAGACATGACGCCCCTCCTCTTTTCATACCAGCATCTTATGCCAGATTGTTACTGGGTTTCGCATTCACCGGAAGCAACAACAGACCAAAGAAGTCTTTTATTTTCGAGAAGTACACTCATACGCAAATCAATTTGGTTTTCACGAGAGACTCAACTACAACTGAATGTGCTGCACACAGGCCGCCTCATGATCCAGTTGGCACGATATTCGATATATCGCAGTATATTTTTCATAAAAGAACCTACTCATAAGGTCGCTGAAAACTCTTCGACAGACCACGACCGATTTCGCCCTTCTTTGGGCTCATCAGATAGGCGCATTCCTCAAGTTTCTGCCAACCTTATGTTCTGCTTGGACTCATATTGGACTTTTTTCGAGAAATACACTCATTTGCAAATCATTTTGGTTTCCACGAGTGACTCAATTGAATCTCTCGTTTATGATGTTCTTCAATTGAATGTGCTGCACACAGGCCCATGTTTCAGTTGGCACGACATTCGAATTATAACAGTATATTTTAAAAAACGAATCTACTTACAAGGTCGAAGAGTTTTCAGCAACCTTGAGAATAGTTTCCTTTATGAAAAGTCCTCCAGTTCTTTGTAGTCGAGTTGTTTCAAAAGAGATTTGTTTGGTTCCACCAAATGAGGTTAGCCATAGGCGTTCTCTGCAGGCTGTCGACGCCAGTCTTCTTTCCACACCAGAAGGAAGAAGTTTTCATTTTCCGAGTTCAACCCTGTTGTCGAGCAGACGCAAACCAGAAAGCTCTTCAAAAAATGCAAGTGTGTCCGGTCCAGGAGGAGGAGATTACTTGTCTGGAAAAATGCCAACCTTTTCAAAGCAAAGTTATTTTATTTTATCGCCTCCTTCTACCAGTCACTGAAATGTAATAGCTCAAAAATGACGAATGAGCATAAGCTCTGTGGATGACACCGTGTAAACGTGCCACTAGGTTGTCGACGCGGGTCTACTTCAAAGTACTAAATATTACACTTTATTAAATTACACAAGTAAACGTCTGATTGATTTATTACCGCCACGCGCAATTCGTTTTCGGTTCCAGTCTAGTACGCTTCCTGAAATCTCGAGATTGGGATATGGAGGCCACGGAAAAAATGCTGCGCAAAACCATAACTTGGAGAACTGAGTTTCGTCCATTTGCTCTGGATTGCAATCACTGCCGAACACATCCAGGTTCACACACATTAGTAAGTCTAATAAAGTCAAACATTTTGTTGATAATCATCTCGCATCATTTTAAACAAGAAAAACGACAATTGTAGCATGTCCAACGGAAACGTGACGCCATCGGTAAGAAGAAAATAAGCCTGCCTCCGATATCCACGTGAGATTATCAGTGGTGAGAAGCGTCAGTCAGAGTTCGAAGGAGGCGTGAGATGGCTTCTATGCTCTGCATCAGCCTTAAAAAAACCATGCTAACAGCTCGAGCTCATGTGGATTTTATTTCCCAACGAAGGCTTCTAAAATGACATTCAATTCCCCAAATATTTCCCCACTGAAGAGTCCGCTTGAATCCTCGATTTTTTGAGTTTTTACAGAAGTACACCTCCTATAGAAATAAAGAACAAAGACATCAAAAGCGAGTAACGCAAGCAACAAGAAAACGCAGCTTAGAGTGGAACGATTTCAAGAACACATTTCATCGACTTCCTTTAATGACTATCGACTCAGCCACTGCATGTTCAGATGGGTGAACAGAACTATAGTTCGGCGATGTCCCAATTTTGGCTCGATCAGCTCCACTGGTTTGTTTCGTTAGTGACAGACTGTTAAATGTAGCTGGCTAAAGGAAGTCATGGGTTTCATCTCGTTGTACTGTTAGTGCTGTGGCTGTAGCGTAATTAGGTTGATTACCAGAAGGTGACAGGCGCTAACTGATGATTACAATAAGTATGTGCACTTGGTGAAAGTAGATATAATGTGAAAAGTGGAAAAAGCGAAAGAAGTGACTTATCGTTTGAGGACAACTGTTGAGGGTTCCTGAGTGAAGTCCCGGACGCGGGACGTGTCTTCACTGCAGTATAGCTGCTACAAGTGTTCCCTAGTTAGCCGTGGAGACTTGTGGAGCTTGGTTGAATTCCTGTCCTGTGTGTGTGTGTGTGTGTTGGGTCGAGTCGGCTGCCTGTTTATTGTGTTTGATACTTTGATATTTATTGTGCTTGATACTTGATCTGATGTGGTTGAAGTTCGCAAGCCTGGCGCGTGACGCTGGTGGTCGACGCGTAAACAAAAATAGATGGGATGTTATGGTGTACCTGTTGTCGGCTAAGTTGCAAGTGGGACAGAGATAGTCACGTGGTTTAAGTGTTTGTGACGCGTGATCTAGTCAGCGACTGCTACGGTAACTTGGGGGCTCAAACATCGACTTTAGTCGGAGAAGGGATGAACTTTGATGTTCGGTTAAAGACAGAAAACATATATGCCTCTTGGTTTGCGTGTACCCAGTCTAAGTCGCGTACAGCATCTTCTGTTTCAGGCAGGCAGTGGGCAAAAGTAGAAGCAGGTAGAGCGCTCAACAAATAGTCATTCAGGTAGTCGGTTGAATATGGCACGAACCGATATGCTAGCAGTGTCACAATCAAAGCCTTTGGTTAGGACATGTCTCCACAGAGAAGTGTGGCGACTGCGCTCACGTCGCTATAATCTGTGCACAAGCAAAGAAAATAAAGCCCAAACTCTGAAGGATGTAGGATGAAGGATCTCTTGACTCCCAGTTTTCCGACAATCAGACATAATAGTAAATTTGGTTATCCAGTACGGTGACGGCAGTGGACGGAAAATCATTTTGAAAACCCTTGTGTTAAGCCTTGATTCAAACATTCTTGCACCCTGGTCAATACGTCGGGTAAGGCACGCTTATAAGCGGGTCCGTATGCCTGTTAGCTGGAACCAAAATAAGAGCGGGCCATTTTGTATTTTTTATTCGTCAACGTCAAAATATCTTCTTGAGAAGTCGGTTGCTAGTCCCCAACCCTACGTTTAATGTGCGCCAATAATCGTGGATGTACAGTTTAGTGAGAAGCATTGCCACAACCGTTAGTTCTCATACTGATTACGTCACATACATAATCGAGGTAATTTGTAGTGTCTTCCTTTATTCAGACTGCCGATATTCGCCCAAAGCTTCCTTAAGTTTCGACATCACCCCATGATTTCGGCAGATTCATCATTCGATTATTTCTTCACCATCATGTTACCTGAACACCCGGGCGATTCACCATTCGGTGGAATTCGTCTGTCCTAGATTCTAATCCAGTCGATGTGAGGCACAAAAGAAAACCCTTGATTTACCGGCTCCCTAATTTGTGACCCATCAGCAGTCATAGCACCGACGTTAGTCATATTGTTTCAAACCTGAAGCTTGCTTACTCATCTGGATCGTTCAGCGTCACAATCAGGCATCGAGCCGCATTAACAATAGTTATACAATGCTGTTGGGGCTTGACCGTCAGCTAAGTGATGCTCGCCAAACCAACAGCCAAGTGTACTAGGGACACTCGAAGCACGTGTGCCAAAGGGGACTTTCATGAAAGATCGCTTGGAATCTGCCATGTTCGCACAACAAACGAATGCGAACGAACGCGACAGCCCACTTCTAATAAACTACATCACTGTCCTACCCTCTGAGCTATCATTTACGCCAATGATTCATGAATTTTCTGTTGAGACGACCAAGTGCCATGTGACTCAGTGGTTGTGGCTGACAGGAAGACATATTTGCAAATGTCCCAAGACATATGGACCCGGTAAATTCAACTGCAGTGTTTGTTTGAATATGTGAAGCACGCTGTGGTTGTGTGTGTATTAGCGCCAAATTCAAGTCACCTTGTTAGGCAAGTTGTGATGCCAAGAAAATAGCCACGCATGAACATGTAAATGCAGCTAAAAGATAGAGTCGAAAGTCAACCATTTTTTGTAGGTACCAGATCAGAAGTGCGTTAACGGATCTTCATAGAATACTTGGTATGTCGAGATAGTGTTCTTCAGCTTCTGAGCATCATCTAGAGTACCGGTCACATTGAAGAGCAAGAAGAACTGTCTCATGCCAGTACACTAACTTCCCTGAACTCGGTGAGGCACTTGTGAAAATCCCCCTTAAGACATAATCTATTTCAGGTTGTCTGGTCACTACTTGTTTAATGTACAACACTAAAAAGTCCCTCACTGTTGCCGTAATTTTTTAAAATTCATTCTGCATCGCTCGCCTTCTCGTATGTACCACAGGGGAATCTGGAGAGCGGATTATTTTAACCTCCTGCCCCTGAATTTCCGGTGTCCGGTTGATAATTTAAATAAAAGTTTCGGCTTAATAGGCGGTTTTGTTTTCCAAAAGCTAATTGTCAAGGTGGGCTACGCTTTTTGTATCTTCGGGATCAGTTTCACCTCTTTCTGTGACTTAACCGCATGACGAACAACCACTGCAGAAGTATGGGGAAGTAGAACTTGATGAGATGCATTCAGTCGTAGGCGTTAGACAGGCTGCCTGCATTCAGAACCCCGTTTGGGCGTAATCACCATCTTCGACAAAGGCGAGTACTACTCGTAAACAGTCAGAAGTGTGTTGACAAATCATGCAGTAAACACCCTTTACACTAGAGACAAGTTTTTCACGCTTGACCGATTTGTTGATCCCAACATTTTAAAGGATCGAACCGTGATTTGCTCTGCAAATGTCTACAGGATTGAAAGAGGTTCCAATTTCTTCACAATGACTTCAATTTTGTTGCAGTTTCTATTGCACCACTTAATGTGAATACGTTGTTGATGTTACCATGACGAATATAACTCACTCACATGAACTAATGTCAGTTGAACAGTCAAAACAAATAACGGAGATGTCCCTGTTGCACAAGAACCTGGTTCCTCACATCAAGAGAGCCATTCAAGAATCATCGGTCAATGAAGCTATTTGATACGGATCATTGCTCCTTGTTTGTTCCACTAATTTTCACGTGCTGACTTTGTCTTCTGTATAGGGTTTTTTTTCAGGATTTATCTGTTGGTTCGACGCATTTAGTTTAATGGTGCCCCTAAACAATAGAATGGAATTGAATCTTTCACAAATTTTTATCGCTGCTTAACGTCTGAAGTTTGTCGGTTCCGTCGACCCGCCAGCGAGGACAGTGTCATCTAAGACGCACTAGGATTTTTCACTGTTCTTTGTCGGTTAAAATGGTAAGGCTAACTAGCAGATATTTTTCTGAAGATTATAAAAATATGATTTTCCGGAAGTATGAAAGCACTCATATCACTTTTTCCATCCTGAAACATCAAAGGGTGAGGCACTCAACTAGTCGAACTAACCTAAAGCGTTCCTCAAGCGTTGTCTGTTCGTCTATTCAACGTGACAGACAGTTCACCAGCATGCGCTGGTCTAGTGTCACACGTAAACCGCCAAGGATGTGCTCTGCTGATGATGATGGGTGAAACTCAAGTCTGTTGCATCCCCCTTTGGTGTGGACCCACGAGAACAACTGAACCAGGACAGAAGGACTGCTCAACCGAAAGAAACGTGAACCAGTAGTTTCAGGGTCCCGTTTTTAATAAAACGATTTGTCGCATTACGTTGTCTGTGAGACAGACTGGAAGATTTGTGCAAATTCGAAATGTGATGGGGAACGAATGAGAACACGGTAAACAACAAACTATGATGATCGGTTTCCATGCGATACTTAACAATTCGCACGAAGCGAAGTACATGACCACACAGTATAGAAACACAACACCGACATTTTTACTAGGTGAACGCGGGTACTACAAAGCGTCATAGGACGCGTCACTGACAGCCTTTTTGTGATCCACCCTATTAGACAAACTGATGTGGATGGGCGGTAATCACTGTTGTTAAACAACTTCAAAGCCGGATGTGGGCGGATGCCTATAACGTAGCGATCGTCACTGCAAATGATGGCGTGGTATGAGACACACAGCAGTTAGCAACAAACGAATGGTTGTGCGACCGCCAGGTGATCGTTTCGGTGAAAGGCGCACGAGCGACCAGATCACTGGATTGTGTGCGCTAACCAAAGGTGGGGAAAAAATTTACATTTGACTAGAAAAACGCTTTGTGGACTCCGAAAACAAACGCCCCGTGACTCCTAAATAATCCGCGATCGTACGGTTCGCAAGTTCGGGGTTATTTTGTTGCTGACGCTTTTCTAAACCGGTTGTGATCCCCGATGCAATACATATCCCTTGTCAACTTTGAGTTCATTGACTCTGAGCGGTGTAGAATCCATCGTATAACTATTTTCCGTTCTACCTTTCCCTTAATGTTTGCAGCGTCAAATTGGCTTCGATCAAGCCAACCGACCAGTCATCTACGCCACCTTCTACTCAGCCTTTCCATCACAACGGAACCCAGCAGTTGAAGCCCTGACACACTTGATCTATGTTTTTGAAAATGCCGTACGGAGCATGCAGCCCGGTGTAAGCCAGTGGGTATTTGTTCTGGACTGTGCTGGTAAGTTGCTCGGAGTCCTTTGTTCGGTCATCAAGACGATCTCTTTGATAATTTCGTTAATCCATACGCAGAGAGAGGACCTGTTTCGGATAACTCAGACTGAACGCGTTTAGTTCGGGATCCCGAATGTACAGTCTACTGGCCTACTGCCGGTAAATACCAAGTGAGAGTCAAGTACCTCAACTGCGGGTTATAGTGAGGATGAAAGCTATCCTCAAGGGGTGCTAGAATGACCTATGAGTAGTGCATTGCGTCTATACAAACGGATTAAACTTCTCGTAGTGTGCGGACAATCCAACTAATTCGAACTAAAACCCGAACTGAAATCACCTCTACTTCTTCCTGAAAAGTCACCAGCAGAACACCACAGAAGCTTGTTGACAAACTTATGCACATGGAAACGACTCCCTGACAAGTTTTAGGGTTCTTTGTTCCTTTCTAACTGGTTTTCTGTCTAGTTGGAGCTACATAGCAAGTGTCAGATAGAGGCTGTACAGATCAATTGAACAGTTACTGTTGTTTTGTAGGCAATTAAGTCACGGAGATTGTGGCCTCTAGTAAAAGTACAAATTGAAACAACACCAAACGCTCAGACGAGGTGTGCACTCGAAACCATCTGACAGAGTGACTTGCTGAAAGGTATAGTTATTGGAAAATGAATAGAACATACTACGGAAGCTATCAGCATCACCATCATAAAATAAGATAATCGATAATCACTCAGCTGTGGCATCCTTTTGCGTGTCTAGCTGCTATACCACCTGAAGGAAGCATGAGGACTGGGATACTGCCAGACTGCCCAAGTCTAGAAAGGGAAGTTGAGAGCATCTACACCTGTCATTCATTTGAGTAATATATCTGGGGATTAACAGCAGGGAATCGATTGAAAATGATTCGCGGGTCTCTAAACTAGCACAGAGGGATCACACGGATCCCGTCTTGGAGTAAACGTTAAAGCTGTCAAAACCTCTGGTTGCGCCAATCGGAATTGGGAATGGAACACAATGCCTTTCTTGGTAGCTGATAAATCGATATTCGAAACGCATGACAGAGATATCAAAGTTCCTGATGCTGGATATACGTTGTAAATGGATTCCATGCTAAACAACCGAACATTTGCTTTCTCACTGTATCTTTGGGGCTTGTTGATGCCAGCTTACACACAAGAAGCCATGGGAACGTGTTAAGATATCAACTGAGCAAATTAAAAGCAGTCGCTGCTCACAAGTGGTAGGTGGCAATAAGACAGACGTTGTTCAAGTTAATATGAGCAGTTTTATGGCTACCGGCACCTCACCATAAAATTCAAATTGCCGACTGATCGACTGTACATCACGTGACCCCTCAAAGTTCAGAACATTCCCATAAACCGTCAGGCGCAAAGTGCAGCAAAAGAGTATTGATCCTCGAAATTTACTTATTTACAAACAAACCTGGTGTTATATTTCACCAGGTGTGCGCAATTTGGGTCCAAGTAGAACATGAATTTGATGGGAACCCGAGGACTGCGCCTTTCCGACAAACACGCAGAGAGACAAGACCGGTCATGGGCTGTCGGAGAGTTTTCAGCAACCTTAAAACTGGTATCCTCTCAATAGCATTAGCCATTCTATGCTTTGGGCAGTCGTGATATCACTATGAAAGTATACACGTCTAGCAATCAGCCGATTGGCTGCCTAAAGAATGACAAGTCTTGGAATGACAATCACGGTTCCCTCCGTTTCTCCTCTTCGCCGACGTTTGTCGGAAAAAGCAGGCAGTCATGCTTCCTTGTTATGACGTGTTGAACATCAGTCGACAAAAGTCGCAAAATAAGTAGGTCTTCATTATTAACAGACGTTGTCAAATTCCATACATTCTGGTATGCAGTTAAACTATCCTGTGCTGTAATAAGGCGCAAGAAGAATCCATAAGCAGAATTTGAAATACGAACTGGCAAGTGAATGCAAGAGAGCGTGAATTTTGGTCCCTTGAAATATTATAGAAAAAACATCTAGTTTATAACGTTAAAAAGTCCCAGTGCATGCACGTTCTTCAAAAAGTCTGCCACAGGTACTCCCGCCATGTCTAGGTGATCTCAGTATGTGTCTCCATCGTTGTTGTTTTCCCGTCTGATGAGAGCGACTAACCGAGCACGGACTCCAGCCACCCCAAGCCGTTAGTTGACAGTCTTGTTTCGGTCCACGAAGGCTTTCTACCATGGCCTTATCGAGCATGGTAGTTGACTCGGTGCCTGGATTCGTGGAGTCAACGGACGGGTAGAATTCCTCTTTGTGTTTTGATTGCTTTTCTGTGGCTGCTAGAGCTTTGGCCATTTGAAGCGACTTTTGCCATTCCTCAGGCATACAGTCAGATATGCATGATGTGTAGTCAGCATAACGGTTCTGATTACCACCGCATCCGAGATAAAGAAACTCGAAACACCGACGAGTTCTTGGGGAATAATACCTGAAGCAGAGTAACAGAGTAACCCGAAGAACATGTATTTTTAAGGCGGAAAAATTCAAAACCCACAAGGTCTCATCAGGTTACATCCTCTGTCGCTCCTAAGGTATTTCATCCAACAAGACAATCAGCGATCATCATGGGTCAACAATCGGAACTTTACTATTCTTTTTTCAGTTCGGGTGTACACCTGGCGAGGCAAACAGATCCAAGCAGTGTCATCGTCCCGCCATGTGAACGGGTAAAAGAACTAAAATAGCTACTTCGTTTGCTAATTTATTGTTATAGTAAATAATTTAGTGTACATCAGGACAAGTTTGAGCCCTCATCGTTCCGCCATGTGAACGGGTAAAAGAACTGAAAATAGCTACTTAGTTTGCTAAGTTATTGTTATAGTAACTAATTTAGTGTACATAAGGACAAGTTTGAGCTATGTTTCTATCAAGGGCCATCCTACTAAAGGCAAACCCTCTTTTGGACGGGAATCTTCACCTAAAATGCTTCTAAAAATTAAAACACAGGATGACATAACAGATTGATTACAAGCTGTTGACCTACCGCTAATTTCACTCTTATCGGCTGTGCTTATTCCCGAACTTAAATAATTTTTTAGTTGAGTATCACATTAGGGTGAAACACTCATCCACAGTTGGGCCGACGTGCGAACCAGACGTATCTCTGGTTTATCTCAATCATCGATCGAATGTGCAGTACAGGGGCTACCTCACCGCTGAGTTATTCAGTGTTGCACTGCAGTTGGGCCGACGTGCGAATCAGACACATCTCTGGTTTGTCTCATCCATCGATCGAATGTGCAGTACAGGAGCTACCTCACCGCTGAGTTATTCAGTGTTGAGGTATCTTTCCTTGAAATAAGGTCTTACTCAGTCGTTATCGCTTATGTGACTCTCTCGGAAAATTGCCTGTCGTTAGCTTGTGTTTAGCAGAAATCCGGTAGTTGTATGTTTCTAACACGTCGAGTAATAGCTAGCCGGATTAATGGGTCAGGGTCGGGTCGCTTGCCGTATGGTCACCGGGAAGATATAAACAACTGATTCTGAGAGAACAAAACCCTTATCTCAAGCTCCTAACTACTTGTGTTAGAGTCTATTAAGTATACGCTTCAGTGACGTGATCAGGTGATGTCCTTCGCTCGGATCGATCATGACCTGGTCTGAGGGGTTAAAATTTTTGCCACTTGATGAAAGGACGGAGGTTAATTTATTGAAGTCAGACTCTGAATGTCATGGCATCAGTCACAGTGAGGAAATATTTCATACCTGAAGGAGGGAGGCTGTGTCGACAAGAAATATACTTCATTCGATTACTTATTTTAAGGAGTGGCACAATGGAATTCGAATGCAACCTCGTTTTGAGTGTCCTTCAACTGAATTTTCGGGGTGAATAATGTCTGGAGTTGGGCTGAATTTGAAGACATCCAAGTTTTGATGCTTGTAAATAGTGCAATGTTTTTAGTGAGTGATTTTTATGCTGTCTACAAACAGGAAGCAATCCATTTTGGCAGTATACTAAAAACACTTGCCTCTGCCCAACTCGCTACAAGTTGGTTAGCCTGCAGGGTAGGAAGAAATAAAGCAATCCATCCTTTTCCGTTGTTGGAGAGTTTCTTTTTTAGATGAGTTCTGGAACAGTGTTTTAGGTACTTTGTGATTCAGCAACATTTGCCTGAAGCGAGCGCTTTCCGAGTTGCCTTGCATTCTAGATAAGGTGACTGCTAAAACCTTAATTTACGTCAAAACATCCAAAAAACTGTTCTATCAGGCGGAGGAATTTTTGTCATTGTGGGCAGTGTTATAGGTTTCAAAGAGCTGGCACCTACCATGCGCCGATCAGTTTGTCAGCGCCATCACTGCATTTCTGTCCAGGATCCATTGGTTGAGTACAGTGTACCGCTGCCTTCATGGATTTTCTTCGGCTTTCATCTGTCGCTTCGGATGAGATTTGCGATGTCTGATATTGTAACAATGCCATGCGCTCACGCCTCCAACCAGGCAGACTCTCCACCACTTTCAGACACATTGATCTACACGCCTCTTTCGTTCGGAATCGATTCCGGCCTCCTTTACAACCTAGGTACTCAAACGGCAGACAGTCATGTTCCACGGCACTATAATAATACTGCCACATTTTCTTTCCACAAGGTATACCATCTTTGCGTCCCTCACCACAAATTGTGACCGGGTCACATTCGTTCTCGGTTGGGCCACATTCGCGTTTTTCTACCACTGTGTTCCCGTTCAGCTCCTCTTGTGTTCTAAACACATGTCTGCAACGGTCTAGTTCCTCCGGCCTAGCCAAGTAACGTCGGCGTGTTTGCACTCCGTCGCGGTTATCACAGGTCGCATTGCACGGGGTCCATTCGGTCCATGGGAGTAAACTACACGGAGCACTGAAATCGCATGTGCGCTTTCTACCTTCACAAAGCTGAAAGCGAGATAAGAGCACGTAAATTAAGGTGGAGAGACCTCAGTGTATGGGTATAGCGACTGTACATATTTAACTATGCATCTGTTCCCTCAAAAGCGAGTAGGCTGTGAGCCTTCTTGATGCAAGTCAGCTAGTTTGGCCGACATCAGATGTTCTTGATTAGAAAATTGGGAGCTTCACTCGTAACTCGTAGTTGTTTGAATGGAATCGGTAAAACGTCTCTGACGCTTGATTAGGTTGTAGTTCTTTCCACTGATTTTTGGCACCAACAATGAACCGCATTTGATCCCTTAGAGGCGGCACATTAACAGTTGTGTACTGTGAATTTCTACGGTTTTTTAAACCGGTTTTCTGCTGACATGCACTCACTTACTCTAGGCAAAACACATTACTCACAGGGCTTCTGAAAGCTCTCCTATGGCCATCGATTGGTTTCGTACACTATTTTTTAGGGAAAACCAAATAACGATGATGCTGGTGTTGTACGGAAATCTTTTTGGTTAAAATGATACATCATGAGACATACAGCTTATTCATTAATGAAGTTCGGATCGCAGTGAACTCTGAACTCCATAGAAAAACTCATGCCATGGTGCTATAATACTTAAAATCTCATGGATTCTGTCGGTAGCCCTTTGTGTACAATCACCTGCATCTGACGTCATCACTCAGTTGGAAAACGTACGTCTCACATCATTTCGTCTTGCTACCTCAGTGTTTCGCACACCTCACACTCTCTGACTTATGGTTGTGCGTGAACGTGATCTCATTTAGGCTGGATAAAACGCCAGTCCTTCAATGACCGATGGCTGTGTTCGTTGACGAACTGTATATAATTAGTGAGTCCAATACCCTACGCGGAAAGCAACGCTCTTAGCCTTGAGTGACTATTAACTAGGATGACGAAAACAGGTAGTGCGTCAGGCCTTCACTAGTGAGGCATACCGTAACAAAACATTTAAGGCTTAAAATTGAAAACAGCGTTTCCGGCAATGTCCGTCACTCCCATGCTTCACCACTTACTTCCTCTTCCACCAGAGGTACGTGCTGACAAAGTTCGTTCTTCTTGTTGCTTATCATAAGGCGCCGACGTTCGCGGCGCCCAACGCCACAGGTCACTGAGCATTGGCCCCAGGGAGACCACTGATCAGTGATGCACAGAAACGTGGCCATCTGAGCCAGACTTGGGTCAGAGAGTGGGTTATCTCCAGTTAGACCACCACCACCAGCGCCGTGGCCACCCGACTTTGATCGTGATTTCTTCAGTACTCCACCAACCGGATCACCAATGACCGACTGTGCTATCGTATGGTCTCTCTCTCCTTCCGCAACCTTCCCACCAACAGTTTCTGTGGTTCCATCTGACCGAAACAGTTCAACCCCTACGCCTGGCTCAGATGTACATTGCCAAGATTCTTTTGGAAGTACTCGTTCCAAAGTTACCCGTGCAACCGGCAGATTGGGTGTGAATGGGTGGTTGGGCATCCAGTCAAAAGTGATGTATCTGATGGGATCTGGGATGTCCTGCATTGGGTACGAGGAGGAAAAATCCTTTTATCGAGGTGTAAAGTACGTTTTATCGGGAGAAACCAAATTAGAAAACTGAAGCAAACAATGCCCAATAGTTAGTTTGAATGGTTGCGTAGTTAAGCGCGCATTGAAATGAGGGGAGGCTAGCTAGACTTACATGAAACAAAAGTGGAAATGTCCGTTACTTCACTGTTTTGCAGTGAACTTGTATTTTCAGTCCACTTTCCAGCACCTCTTTCTCATTTCAAGACACCTTGGCGTGTTTTATTCGAATGATCGCAGGCTTCCGCTCCTCTTGATTGCCCCCAGTGAGCAAGGATGGCATCAAAAGACATGGCTTAATGCTTTTCATTCACTCCAATTGTGTCACTTTCTCGCATCTGTTGTGGCTTTGTCCATTTTCTTCGCGCAGGTGTCAAGGAGCAGCGTTTCTAGCGGAGAAGTATGTTGGCAGCTCTGTCGGCTGAGACGTCTAACCATGCATCGATAATGTGTAAGCCGAATCTCCAAACTAAGACACAAAACTGCAGAGTCGTTCCCCCCATCGACACTGAAACGTTTACAGTCAGAACGCCCAGCTCAGTGAATAGAAAGACGGCCTCTATTCACACTAGTGCCTCTGCATGATGCCTCCTTTGCCTCTCTTTTTTTCCGATGTGACTATTTCCCCCATAAACTTCTGGGGCAGGTCTGCCTACATTCACAAAGGTTTCGTGAAGACCAATGGCCAGATATCAACCAAGCTTATTTAATAAGCTAACAGTGAAAACTTTTGTTCATATAGAGTAACACTTACTGCTAGTTTAATACATTTTATCGGCCAGGTCTATCTGGAGTCATTTATCTAAGAACTACCACCCACAGATAGGCGAAATGTGGTTGGTTATCCGAAAGTTGGACACATGGCAGCTAGGATAAGTGCGGATAGGTGAAATGTGGTTGGCTATCTGAAAGTTGGACACATGGCAGCTAGGATAAGTCCACAAACCTTTGTCAACAGTTCTTCACAAAGCTTCATGTTGTCATCTTGAGAAACCATGAACCACACAGTCGAAGATCCAATCTAACAGTGGCAACCGTTCCCTCAGATTCAACCAATATGTTCGATGCTCTGAACTAACTGTCTGCTTTCCGATAAGTATTGGGTGTTAGGCTGTGCTGGTTTTGATCGTGCAAACGACCTTTTATGGACATCGGAGCCAATCGGATTTGTCTGGTTCACTCCAGTGTTCGCACAAGTATTCAGATATTCTCAGTTGAGGCTGCGTATTTGTTCTGCTTGCGTGCAGAGCCAAGCATTCAAGCCTTTAATTGCAGACAGAGATGGAAACATATCGATCGGGTGTTGGGGCAGACTGGCCTTGGAGCGCCACAAAATGACTGTCGTCACCCCTTCTAAGATCAGCCAACAAACTTACTGTTTTACAGATGAGTAGACCACATCTAGCTCACGAAGTTGAACTCTGATGCTGTTTGAAGTGCCGCTGTAGTTCGTGTGTTTGGAACATGCTCACAGAGTCCAAATCGGTTTCATTGCAAAGAAATCAGTCCAAATGTACTTTCGAACATGTGGACATTGCCAAATCTCAGACGGTATATTCCAGTGTCCAGTAATCCATACCTAGCCTCATTTTAGAATACAGGTTTTTGTACTTGGTAAGCTGTATTTTTATCATTTTCTCACCATATAACTGCTGGGTGACTACTGGGTGGCCCGAACCAAAGAGGTTTTCAGATTATTCTCACGATCGTGCCTTCAAAGTTCGCCACAAAACGTACATTGGCCAGTGCATGTGTAGGTCATGAGAGAGAGCGTCAAGTACTCTACCAAACCACTTATAGAAGGGTAGTACTTGAGAAGGGGCATCTAGAACATAATGTGTGGTATAATTGATCTAGCAAGAACTACACGACAAGAGCATTACGCCCAAACCAAGGTGTTATGTATGGTTTGAACTGAAATGTTTCATACGACCAAATTTTGCGTAAGCGAAATTCTTGGGACACTGCGAGGTTTTGAGTGCTGATCTCTCCGATGACATGAATGTTAGTGAAGAATCCCCTAAATATGTTAAACGAGTAGTCTAAATCTGAGGTTACGGTCATTGTCCTCCTGCGAATAGCTGTCATTTAAGCTATCCAGCACACATTTCTCTACAGTTTGTGTTCAGCTTTACCTGTTAAACAAATCATTCTATTTCTCAAGTGTTGCTTGTTCAACAAACAACTTCGAATACTTACTTACTTACACATTTGGAGTTTTGTGGTCATTACAGTCTTACCTTTCTATCGGCGTTTTTTGGTATGTAAGTGTCACCGTATCTCACACCAGCATCCCAGGGAAATAAGTCAATCTGGAGTTGCTTTATCCACGTGCAATCCGCTTGGCATACGGACTGACTTGCTACACCCGCACACCAATTTGGACTCGGTCCAAGCATAGTCAGAAAGGAGATTAGAGGATGGGTGCGATTGACAGCGAGCAGGGTTGAGCGCGATTCATCCAGTGTCTCTTCACTCCACATACCTGGAGTAGATATCAAACTGTGAAGTGGACCGATGCCCAGTGCGCCCCTTTGTGTCCCTGTGGGGACACTACTCACTGACCCTGTACTTGATGCGGCGATTCCGAGCGATTGCTTCAGTACCGTTGTGTCTCCGTAGGCACAGACTGCCGATACACCTGCACTTGCTGGTTCCCCAAACTGATAGATACGATATCCAGGCATGTGGCTAGCTCCAATCAAATTGGTCCAGTGAAGCAGCCCCGGGTTATGAACCGGCCAGTCCCTCGGATGAGTATTCCTGGTCCATAGTCCTTTAAATGTCAGGTTATAAGTCGCAGTACCACAGGCACAACAGTCAGGAGGTTGCATTGTATCCATGTGCATAGTATCTTTCGCTGAAAGCTTCACACCGTCGTTAGGCGTTATACTTTTCGGCTCATTTAAGTGGGTCCTCTCACTGTGCATACCAATGTATGCAGGTAGTACGGGGCTAGGAGGTCTTTTCCAGCTTGGACACAACCTTTTTGAAAGTCCACCTGGGTAGAGTGGAGTGGAGGAACATAAAAACGTTGGAGTGGAAGACTGCACATGTTGTTTTGTCACGTGACAGTTGAATATGAACAACCTGAAAAGCTGGGGAATCTTAGAGATACTTTGTGTTAGTTTTTGATAGTGAGGAAATTGGGTAGGCAAATTTCGGTGACGGTTCTAAAATGCTCACTTTGCCATACTTCAGAGAATTTCTCCGGGTTGTTGCGCTGCTTTAAGGTAGATTTGCAAAACAATGGAACATCCCCTTGATTTCGACGAGTGCACTCATTTGCATATCAGGTTGGTTTTGACTAGTGACTCACCTGGAACCTAGCTGAATCGCTCGCTTATGATGATGAGCGAATCTGGTGTCGAAGAGTTTTCAGCAATTTTATGAGTAGTTTCTTACGTCTATCCTCTCGATTTTGAGCAAATTAAAAGTCCAATCTAGCAATATACTCAAGAAGGTCATTGACTGCAATTCGAGGGGATGTCTATCATGAAGACTATTTTACTAGTAATCTGTTGAAATATACCAATATTTCAACAGATTGATTGTCTGAGAAGCTTGGCAATTAGCTCGCAAATGTTTCGTCACCAAACAAGGAAACATCCTCAGTGCTCGGTTGGGTGTGTACTTTCTTCTTACCTGTGTGCAATCATATGGCACTGGAAGAGTACCTGTTATCTCTCAACCTAACTAACTGAGAGTCACCATCCTACGAGAACGCTACCTCACTGTTTGGCAACCATGTTTGGAGGTAATAGACACTCTCCCGATGTCACATGAACGCATGCGGGTAGGGGGAAGTACGCACTCAACTATGCACTAATGATGTCTCCTCAAATGGTGACAAAATTTTTACAAGTTACTTGCCAAGCTCGACGAACAGATCAACGGACTATCTTAAGGGTCTCAGTGTCTGTGACATTGTCACCGTATAGTGGTCCAGGATGTATACCATCGTACAGAGCAATCGGATAGCCGAAAATTGACCAATACGTAGCAGCTAAAGTCTGTTTCTGAACTGATGCCTCATTATTATTGTTACTTATTGTATGACACGGCCAACGTAGTATCACCTAAAGATTTTTGTGGTCATATTCCTTTGTTTAGAAGCTATATCTTTGCAGCGTTACTGATTACACTACAAGTGGTCATCCTTCAACCTGATAGCAGGAGACAAAAGCAATAGCAAAACGTTTGGGTACGATTGTTTCCTTTAAAATGAGATCCGCATAACCCCCCTTCTGTTTGACCCAAGAGGCTGTAATATATGCCTGCAATTTAGTGTCATTTTATCTCCAGACTGTCTGAATGAGTGTCTAGAAACGCCATACCACCCATTCCCCGTTTGGTTTTTCTCACTAAAACTTGCAAATGGATTATGGTTATAGAGGGTGAAACACTGTTAATATGCATTCATTTCGTGCTCTGGTTGATGACGGTGATGACAGGTTGGTCTTCTGAAAGGCGTATGCAGCAGTCTGATATGGCTAAGCGACTTTTTCTAGTTAAGCACGAAGCAATTCATCTTACTGCTGTACGTCACTTTCTGCTCCAGACCGTAGCTCTTCTTGCTAGCCAAAGTCATCGGTCCTGTTGTATACCTGATAGGCTCCAAATAGAACCCGGTGGACTGCCTATAGGATGTATCCGAATGTCTCGTTCTGTTCTTTTTTTTGCCACACAAATTCACCTGGTACCCCTAAAGGAGACTTTTCGGACCGTGATTTGACCTCAAATGGTAACAAATCCGAAGGTTTTGCGGAAGTTGACCTGGAATTCACCGCGTACACGCTGTCTTCTTTTGGTTTGTATGGCCGAAAGGTAGCTTTCTCCCGGTCTACCTTGGAAACTGCCCAGTTGTGGAAACTTTCCGGTGCGTAGTCGCTAAGCAAGAGCTTCTCCTAGATCACTTGAGCTCGGAAAGGTCCCACCGGGTCATCGAGCGTGTATTAGGGACTTTTAGTCAAGAGCTATGAACCTGAATCATGAGCTCTTTGGACCCCTCCAGTTTGGGCGTATAAGGATACATCTGCAAAGTTAAGCAGAGGCAATTTAACAAAAGGGAATGTTGACGTCCTGATTAAGCCTCGCCTTGTCACGAGTGTATTAATCTGCCGTGCGCATCTAAGCTGTCCTATTGGTTCAATCGTTTGGTAAAGACATATGAGTGCCCGTACAACCTCGAGCAGTCAAACAGATGGAAAACTTTTAGTCAGTAAATCCTGTTTTGTTACACTAAACACCTAAAACTTTTTCGTTTGACGTGGCTTGATGCTTTACGGTTTCCAGAAGCTCCCGGTGGAACTTTGATCCCTTCAAGGGAGCAGTAACACTCCATTTGAAGGCCAGTGGTTTTAACCTTCGCTCGATTATGTCCCGTAGAACGGATCATACCTTCTAATAAACTCCCAAACGTGCTTCCTATCAGGTCGTTCGTTTTTCTATGATCGTCATCTACCGCACCAGATTTGTGCCGTCACAGAAACTTTATAAACTTTTGTCCCAAAACCGGAGTCGAGCTTGGCATACTTCCTTTTTTCCACAAATGCAATGGAGATAGCACACTGCCTACCTGACACGGCGTAGACACTCTCATGTCCACCACGAGCCTGAACAGCCGCTTGCATCAAGACACACCCGAGTGGAAGAGTACGCTTGCATCTAGGCGGGGACTGGTAGTCATCCGGTGCCCGCCAGTTCAGCACCAACTTCGTGACCAGAGAACGTGCACTATTGTGTCGTTCCGCTGTCAAACCGTGACAACCAGCACGGGGCTGCGTGGATGAATCACTGCCTGGTTTGTGTATCCACGTTCCAAGGCGACTTGGATCACGAATGCAGGAGTTAGTCTGCTGTGTATCCTGGTGAAAACAAACGGGAGAGATTGACATAAACTGACAGCCTGTGGTTTGGTTTCGTGTGGAAGAACAGGATCACAAAGTTCACAATAAATAGATATCAAGGCGTCAGTTACAACTAAATAGCAAAGTTCCTCAATGTGTCCTCTTCCTATTCTGATACGATTATCCTGGGTAATGAACAAGAAGCCAGGTGAATTCGCTGGAGCCCAACTTTGACCGTGCTTTGAACCCTTCACAGCAGTGCATGGTAGACACAACTGAACAATTGGGTTATTAGTGCCAGTTCGTGAGCTAGAATACACGATGTAAAAGAACACCTCTAGTTGAAAGACAACCACAGGGATATTCCGGTAGGTCTATTCTTTCTGGATAGTTGAGATAGTTAGAAGGTTGGCTTATCACCACTCGCCAAAAAAGGTACTCAGTAAAGCTCAGCCTTTCAGTTCCTGTCAGAAAAATGGAGGAGCACCAGCAACTCTGACCTTCACGATTCCCAGGTGAGATTGCCTGCCTTCGTTGATTGCTGTTTCGATAAGAGAGGTGTTCCCACTGACCTAAGGGTGTATCCAGCGTGCGCCATATTGAATCCGCCATAAAAACAAACACAGATTCCCGATCGAATTATGCGCTTGTTGTTGGTTGTTTAAGGAAACAGAGCTACTTACGACCTAGAACTCGTCCATATCTTACAGAATAACATTATTCCGAATTCTCTGCAGTAGGTTCGTCATTCAGACGATCAACATTACTATTTTGCTTTTGACTCGACCACTAGCGAGTCTCAGTCTCGGATGACTTACATGTATACAACAAGACTACGGAGTTTATGCAGTTGATCATCACGGTGAAATCCCCGGTTACTCAGTTGGGAAACTTAATTGATCCGTCATTTCACCGTGACTAGCTGAGTAACCGGAACTGCGAATCCCATCGGCAGATCCAAATGTGTGACAAGATGGACCCACCATTCTAACAGAAGCATCCCATTAAGATCTGCCACGATCAATACCATTGTGTCCAGTTTAAATTTGGCAATAATCAATTGCATACCTCAAGTCTATAACGCCGTCGGTCTTCTTATAGAACCATACGATTTTTGTGACTCGGTGACTGTTTCCGCAAGAACAAGAATTAGATTTTGACTTGGTTTTGACTTTTGTGGTTTAATTTTTATGGGAAATATGTGAATTTAAGGCCGCATAATACTTGGCACACGACGACTTTACAGGCACCATCTGGGTAGTTCGTTGTGGCTGTTCAATCGTCGGAACCTGTGCGTAGAAACTGCTTGCGTTGGAGAAAGCACATTTCAACCATCGCAATCAAGCATTTGAAGTGTATGGACCCCAGTCAAAAAGGATTCCCCCATAACAAATTACCATTTCAACAACGGTTTCTGATCAGTTAAAATTTGCTCATGTTAGAACAGAGAAATCCTTTGTTTGGGTATAACAGATGCTAAATAAGTGACAGATGGATTATATGAGATTGTACTCTTGAGAACTTCATCCACGGCAGACTATCTCAGGGGATAGACCCGTGAATGACCTTATCGTGGAAGGGGAGTACAATCAAAAAAAGTAGCTAAAAGCGATCTTGTCCGATCGAGCCTCATTCGAAAAGTTACTCCAGAGGAGAAAATGTGTATCTAGCCCTCACGCTAGTATGTGTGACATTATGGTCAACAGTTGCAGTGGTCACTCATCGAAAATTGAAAACGAATATAGTGGAGAAGTGCAGATTCTGTCAGATTTTCTCTCAGCCATTTCAGCTGACCGAGAGCAGAACTGTCAACATACGAGGAGTGTATTATTGGAAATTTTTACAGTTCAAATATTGGGACATTTGAAATTCATTTGGTATCGTTAACGCCCCTTTCATGGTCTACATATGTTACCATTCGAACACCGTCCAAACTCACTTCCTGAAGACCAAATCTCAGCTGGTTTGTCCGCCGGACTTAGAATCACTTGTTTCACAGATGAATAGTAAACTGTTACTCAGTGGCCGTTTCTGTAACTTTTCAAGCGTTTTTACAGATATCCAGTTTTTTAGCGTCAGTTAAAAGATCTACTCAAGCCCTCTGTAGAAGGTAGGGCTATTGGCAATTGTGATATTTAAATGTTGATAGGTATTGAGTTAGGAAGGGGGGAAAAGACAATAGCCTCAATCAGAAAAACAGTTATGGTCACAGACTACTACCCGTAGCATGTGGTAACCACAGCGAATTTTCGGGATCTCCAATAGATCAGCATTTGAGAGTGTGTGTACGTGAGGTGTTCTCATTCACCTTAGACAACTGTCTTTATTAGCGGACCAAAGTGGCCTCTGCACCCGACTATTCATCACCCATCGTTCGGTCCAATCAAAGATCGTGTCCACGTAAGTCTTGAAGCCAGTACTCACCCGATGAACGCCTCTCGCATGCTGGTCGCGGTCCTCAAATCGTGAGCCACCGGATGATGAACAGCGCCCATAGTGTAGCTTGCACTCAGTGAGTTTTAAGCTCTGCAGCGTGTTTGCCGTTCCGATCATTCGTTATTCAGCTCATATGTTCCACAACTCTTGTAACTGGTGACGCATTATGACGGAAAAAGTAGTATCCACCCATACACCTCAAGAGCCGACTGATAAGTCTTCCCGTTTTTTGTGAATTTACGTCTGGAAGCAGTTGCTTCGGTCATAAGGCTAATTTCGTAACAAGTTTTCCATGTAGAAGCGCAAGAAATTAACCTTGGGAAAATGTACGCCCCAAAATAGCATACCGTGCGCATGCAAGCGAATATCAGCTACAGGTGCGGATAAGCTCTATGCACCATAGTCTTCCATACTTGGTTGTGAACAAAAAAGCCTGGGGAGATCTACGTTGCTGTGAGGTTAAACAAACCGATCTATAGGGGTAGTTTTTACTATCAAACCAGGTTGTTCCCCATGTAGTTCCCCGTAAAAAACGGAAACATTCTAAAGAAAAGGAAATCGATTAAACACCTGTCTGTCCAACATTACATTTTCCATTTCTACACCGTCTACATTTTGTCCAGAGAGAACTTTCACAACTTGTCGCACGTCAACAGGGTGTGGCTCATGCAAGCTACTAGCTGTTGTTTATCATCATGACAGATAGTCCAGTTAAGGTCAGTGGACTGATCGAACAATCGGATCAATGAAACAAATTATTGATCGATCAAAGGAGTGCACCATTGGTTCCTGGGTTGCACATATGATAAAATTTGGCCCCTTCAGATGGTGGTCAAACGGGGGAAAATTCACTCCTTATCTCCATGACCTCTCGTACTGTCTAGTCAAATATGCTTCTTTGTTCAGTAAACTCTGCCAACCCTCCCTGGTCCCGGAAGCTTAGAAGTTCAAATAGACAAATTCTTCTTACAGATTTCATGGCATCAGTTCACATGACGACTGCATTCACCTTGGAAGTCTTAGAAAGTCTGGAGTCTTTAAAAATTATAGGAGAAAAAAGGCCAAATTATAATATCTACGGCGCTCACTGGGCATAGATTGCCTCCGCGTTCAACAGTCATCAGCAGTCACTTTATACAGAGAAGCTCGAGTGAAGGATGATCTAACAGCGAAGAGAAACACTCACGTTTTCAGAAATAACCAATAACTATTTGTCCAACAAGCCGACTAGTCGTAAATGTGTTACCCCAAAAGCAGTGCTTATGCGTGTGCTGTATTACTATAACAGACGTAGATTTGTCTTTTTATTTGAGGGCGATCTCAATGGTTATGACACAAATAAACCCGCATAAAAAACGGGATAAAACTCTCGTTCTGAGAGGCATCCTTTACTATGTTACAGCTTGTGATGAACTTGAGATAGTTCGGGGGTCAAGACTTGAGCTGGTGGTTTAAGCTAACCTTTATCTTTTGGTTGCGCTATCTAGGACCGAGCAAGCTGGTAGTAGTTCACCCTCGCATCTTCTTCAAATATCGTGGCAGCTATGTACCGACAAGGCAACACAGCTGAGTGCCTGTCTCCAGACCTAGAAACCACTTCTGAACTTCCAAAAAAAAAACTGGAGACAATTTTGAGGGATTCTAAAACGACTCTCCAGTGTGGAAGACAGGGGTCCCTTTTAGACGGGCGACGATATGAACTGTGCAGCATACTTGGAATAAGGTAATCGTCATCGGACGAACGTCCGCCAGCAGATTTCATAAGAGCAGGATAAGATTATTCGTTACGTCTGAGAACAGTGCTTCAGAAATTCATGAGATTTATGCATCCACAACTCACGCAGATTTGTGCAACGCAGTTTAACCTTTACGATGGCAGTCAGCGCTCGTTTTCTATTCCGAAATGTCGAGAAGTATTGTACAGCTGTTTCATCCGGAGAGTCTCGAACCCGCGACCTCCCGGCCAGTAGTTTGAACCCTTAACCGTTCGACCACGAGTGGCTGGTCAGTGCTGTGATTAACTCGGA
This sequence comes from Opisthorchis viverrini, assembly GCF_000715545.1. Taxonomy (NCBI): domain Eukaryota; kingdom Metazoa; phylum Platyhelminthes; class Trematoda; order Opisthorchiida; family Opisthorchiidae; genus Opisthorchis; species Opisthorchis viverrini. Next base: position 362,735 of record NW_008751756.1, read on the forward strand.
CTTAGACTGGATACAGCACCGCTCATCCTTCAATCACAGATCCATATCATGCGGTCACACGTGTTAACTGGCTCTTCGAGCAACGACTTCTCAAATAAGAATTTCACTCATCGGGTGAAGTTTATTCATCCACTGAGCTCGCTCGTCCGACCATTAGGAACTTGTGTTTTTCTTCCACCTACGCTTAAATAAGACAGAACAAGTTATCACGAAGACGTTTAGTTATATCGTGACTATCGGAAACTTGACAAATATTGGCTTCAATAGAGATTTCATCCTGAAAGTGAAGCCAATCTATGCTGAAGAGCCCCGAGGTCGTGTATCCTCCTGGAGGTAGATATTCCCCGATGCTGATGATGAAACAGCTACACAACCCTCCCCGGCTTTTCAGCGTAGACTGATTTCCTTTGCAGGACAAAACCTTCATTGGAAGCTCCCTGATCTCCCCACGGTACCAACAAAGATGAACTTACCGTGCTGTCTCTCATTTCATCTTCCAAATGACTTCCCTTCAATCAGTATTTCATTTGTGGACTTTTGCGCAATGAGTCTGCCCAAAGTGAAATTATTAGCCAAAGCAAGGCCAGGATCAATAAAAACGTGGCCGATCGGCCTGTCAGCTGCGCTGATGACATAAACTGATAAAATCAAGTCAACTATACTAAAGATAAAAAATAATAAGATAATCGTTCAGCTGTAGAACCTTTTCGGTGCCTAGCTGCCATGCCACCCGAAGGAAGCACGAGGGCTGGGATACTGCCAAGTCGCCCAAGCCTAGACAGGGGAAGTCGAGAGGCAGATGTGGGGTTCGAACCACGGACCCTCCGGTCAGTAAATTCGCGCTCTACTGGATAGCCCATCTTGCTTTGGCTCTCTGAGCTAAGATCATGTGTGGTCAACCACACTGGGAATATTCATTGCAGTATTTCCAACCGGACAGCACATGACTGGAACCAGAAATTTTCTCATTTTCCTTTGTTGGGTTTCTTCTCTTCGAGCGGGGATTGTGAAAGACAGGAAACACAGTGGCTCAAAAACTGTGCTTCTGGAAAGTTCCCTTCTGCGAATCCTTGGGGCGACCATGTTTGTTTATCCATGTTTCTATTCGTCTGTCCGTTAAAAGCTCATTCGATAAACAGGTTAAGCGGACTTGACTCAACAGTGACAGTTTGCGTGATTATCGCTCTATCAGCATCACATCAGCCTGTGAAATTGGTGCGCGAAATGATACCTCTCTGGAGTCTCACCGTTCCTGTTCAGCGTCGAAGAATAAAATTGTTGTGGACCTCAGTCTCTTAATGCCTTCTTATTGCCATGAACCCCGGTCTGGATAGCCGCTTGATCGCCTGGTGCGCTTGGTTAAACGAAAACAGTCAATGAGCCAGCTGCTCCATTGATCAATGTCGCGTACAAGCGGTCAAAAGTGATGCTAAGAATACAACTCCTCTGTCAAGGCCGAGTGAGGAACAACCAATGAAATCTGTCTCAACGAAAAACGGTTATTCCATTGACAGTTATGTCGTCCCGTTACGTTCTGAGCTGGTTCTCCTAATGTCTTCCCTTTGAAGTTAAGTAGTATAAGGCTTCTCTCTCGGATTAACTTGAGTCTTTGTCACTGACATTCTTCTGTGGGTCGTTTTTCGTGATTGTTGATACACAGGCGCTTCTGGCAGCTGCTCCGCAACTGTTCTGTGATTTTATGACTATCTCTGATTCCGCATGTTGCTATACGCTGTTTAAGACTCTTTAAACTGAACGTGAAAATCAGCACGCTACAGGATGTGCTCCGCTCCCATGGATTTGCCACTGGAAGATGGTCATTACACGCTTTTTATCTAACAAAACAGTACTATTGCTTCCACAGTAGTAGATCCAAAGCATTGGGGAGACTTTTTCTGGCCACTTATTTGCTTTTGCGTGGATCTGAACCCAGAACTAAGGAATAGAAGCCACCCTTCGGTAAAGCTATTCACACCACGTGGCTACATATTGACTGTCTGCTCGAATGGTGACTTGTAAAGTGAAATGTACACTCAGTTTGTGAATAATCTCATATTTTGAGCTACTTGAAATCCGCGAAACACTGAATAGCTGTTTAATTCTTGTTCGGATTAATCGTCAGCAGTTTTGACGGAGAGATTTGAAGCCGCGACCCCCTGACTGATAACCAAAGAGTAAGCCGTCCTGGAGGTCAGTTGACAAAACCTGAAATTTCCATCATATCTTTCTCGCCGTCCTTGAATTTTCTATCACTCTGACTGCTGTTACTGATACCTCTGTGATGATCAATTCAGTTGAAATGTCTAGTGTTTGGTTTGACTGAAACTTGTGAGCAGTCAGATGGAAGAATTTACCTTTAGCCGGATATTTCAACTTAAGGACTTTCGTACTGAAGCGGTTCCCCTCCCCGATTGAATTCATCGTTGCAACTCACAGTGACACACTTTTCTAATCACCTAAGTTGACTTGCTTTTGATCCATTCAGCCAGTCTCTTACAGACTAACTTTCCCAACAGATATGAATCAGTGTACCAGTCGAACTCAACCAAAGTGTAACGTCTAGCAAAGAACGACAATGAAATTAGCATCATCAGATTGTCGCAATAAGTGGTCGATTTTTAACCTCCAGTACGTATGGTACTACGATTTACGTGCATATTTGTTCCCGGTGGTCTGATCCGCACGAATCGACCACTCTAAAAACCGGTTTGGGCGGACAGTTTCCCAGTGTGCGATTCGCAGCCCAGCGCCCGTACACCAGGCAATAATCGATCAAGCATCACTGACCTATGATCGATTGATAAGGGCTTTCAAATGTCAATGGTAATCAAACTAAGAATGCATTCTGGATGTGTGGGTAGAGATGAATGCTTGTGAATAAAGAGGCAAAAACACAATATACAATAAACGGAAAAAGGTTGTGGCACAACTACGCCAAAGTTTGGAAAAAAACAAAAAGGAACTCTACACATCCTGGCGGTTGAGGTTCGGTGGAAATTTAAACGGATCACAATCGATGTACGAGAGATGAACCAATTTAGCGAGGTGTTTATGTGAGGTGCGGTGTAGCGAACAAGACCTGTTTATATAAAAATGCCGAGGATCGCAATCGGTAAACAATGTACGAACCGAAAATGTGAAGTTGTATCTTGTTTTATTTTGTTAGAGTGATGTGAGGAATTGGATGCTGGATGGCACCGGCAATTGGGGAGACTAGATTGGGAGAAATCTAATTTCGTATTGACGATGAAGCCTTCATCCCTCAGCTCAAATAAGACAGTTGCGGAGCAATGGATTCGATGGGCTCTGAATCGGTTCCTAGTGACCCGGAAACTTTTATCGTTAGATCATTTGCACATGTGTACATGTCGAATAATGAAATAAGATTAGATCGCAACAAAAGTACCAATTCTCGTTTGAATGATTGGAGACTATAGAAAACACTCTGTTTTTCTGAAATTTTAATCTTAAGGACTCACCAGCGAACGCTTCGCCCTTCGTTTTTCTCCGTTTCCATTCATTGGCTTCATAAATTTATCGCCGTCGTCAAAATCCAACCAGATAACGGCATCCCGAAACCCGACCGATGGATAACGATTGATCAGCGTGACTGCATACTCACGTCCCGACTCGTACCATCCACTCACCATCACACCGTCTGAAGCTCGACGCACTCGTAATTCAAAACCATTATCTTGCTCTGTTCCGTTGTTCCCTCCTAACATCAGCATACCGTCTCCAAAGTTTATGCTGGTTTTTAGTCGATGACATTCTTTTGGCAATGAACTGGCCCCCTTCGATGTACTCCATAAGGTTGAGCCTGGATGGAACACGCTCAGAAAGTAGTATACAACAACCAGAGAAAACTTGGTTGAAAGCATCGACGATCCGATTGAATTCGCTTCAGTTCGGACACAGCTGCACTTTTATGGTATTCATTCGGTGTGCGTGTGCGGCCAGCGTGCTTCCATGTGTGTGCGTCTGCCCGCCCTGGTGTTCGTGCCATCAGCTGGTCGGCTGAATCATGACGACCGCTGCTTGGGCAGACGTAAACAAGGTTGGCGAACATGCTGTAGCGCCAGCCGGCTTCGGTCACGTGGCATGCGGCAGGACATGCGATATAGGGTACCATATGGATGTGGGATGATCGCTGAACTACCGGCTTCACGTGAGTGGATGAATGCGAACTGACTTGTTGTGCATACTGACGATGGAGATTAATACACACGGATCGTTGACAGATATGGATCGGTTACCACTTGGGTGATCATATGATCATTTTTTTTACCACGAACACTATAGATATATTCGAAACCATTCAAGCAGGGTCGAAAGTTTTCATTCAACAATGTCCATGACACCTACACAAAATTTCATCCCACAAACATTAGAATAATTTATATTTGGACATTCTTGTCCTTTTCGGTCCACAGAATGTAAGAATGTGCGAAAGAGATAATTATCAGTAGTCAGTTCTCACTGCAACACACATTGACGCCTAATTTGAAAAAGTCTTAAGTACCGCACGAGACTGATGATGGTGAAGTTTGAAATTCAAATAATATAAACGTAGTTTGTAGAAAGCATGAAGGGATTTCGCTAGGTCCCTTGAGATTTTGGCCTGTAAGTGAAGTCTGTCGTCCTCAGTGGGAGCAATTACCAGGCTGGTGCTTTCCGATAAAGTTCTTGGTTTGTGAATTAGCGCATTTAACGTTCTTCTCCATCATCTACACGCACTTCTGAATTTCTTCTTAAGTGAAAATGAGTGAAATGGCCGGCAACATTTCTAGGTCCCTGTAAGTGAAGTCTGTCAATGCTGTACAAATTTTTCGTCCTCAGTGGGATCAATTACCAGGCTGGTGCTATCCGATTAAGTTCTCCATCAGCTACACGTACTTCTGAATTTCTTCTTACGTGAAAATGAGTGAAATGGCCGGCAACATTTCTGGCTTAAATGCTTCCGCTCACGAGCTTCATAAAAATAACTCAAAATGTCCGAGACCTGATTGATAGGAGTTCTCTATCGTTTGTAATATTTGATAATTATGAAGTAGTGTCGTCAGTGTGCGTGTGACCTCATTTTCATAACAGGTAAAGTGAGGGTCACATTTATCGAAAGAGCTATAATATCCTGCGCGTAACCAAAAGAATCAGAACACTGCAAGCATAGCAAGGCGATAAGATTGCATGCTCCGCAATTCCATGCATAGCAGAACATGTGTGTGGTCGAAAATGACCACAGATGCACTCTGACTGGCTGGGAGTTTCTCATCTCTAAGGTATATGATTAGCTGTCCTTCGGTTTGTAGCCTAGGATTGTCCGAAACCTGTAGATCGAATATAACGTTCAGATGCAGCATCGCCCGACTTAACTGGAAGAGTGCATGATCGAGTGGTCACGTGAGCATCCGTACGCGGGTGAATCTGACCCTGTTTCTATACCGTAAGAAGTGCCCCGACAAACGTGTTATGCACTGTTGTTAGCTCTCCCTATCTTTTCCGATCGCAAGAACGAAAAAACCAGTGGATGCAGACTGTGATTGTTTGTTCGATTCTCTGTTTACAACTTGGTGATCCTTTATCATGTGGGGGAAAAACGACACCTAAAATGCATAGTCTGATCAATTAACAAGAACATTGTTAACTGCGTTGAACTTCCCTGTGGAAGTGACTGACCCTAATGAATAGGGCGGTGGCTGATGTAGAAACGCCTGTAAAATACCCTTCTTTCTTTTTGTAATGCACTACTCATATGGTTGCTGAAAATTCCCCGACAGCCCACGATCGGTTTCGCCCTTCTTGGGGCTCATCAGGTTGGCGCAGTCCCCGAGTTTCCATCAACCTTGTGCTCTATTTCTTTCTATTGCATAAACCTTGTCCGTTGGTTTCATCTTAACAGCACCGACTTTTAAACGTAACCTACACTACATTTGCAAAACTCTCACCTTTCTCTCCCACTTTTGTCACCTGTCTTTTCAAAGGAATGAGTGCTATCAATTGTTCCCCTCGTCTCGGCTACGAGTGTGCACAAGTGTTGTCCAACCACTATCCAGAGCGCCTGGGATTGGCCATCTGCATCCGGCCCGGTCCAATGTTCAAGGTAGCGTGGCAGGCCATTAAACCATTCCTACCTATCCAGACAGCGAATAAGGTCTGTATTGTGAACAGCAAGTCACAGCTGCAACCGACGCTTGAACAACACTTCCCCAAGTCCATTGTCCAATGGCTAACGGAAGAGTACAACCTCAACCGAGCCGAACCAAAGTTATCCCGGTACCGACCGTTTTGGTTACACAGACCAGACACAGACGGCAGTCACGATCCGAGAGGTGACAAGCCCTACGTTGACAACTGGGTTGTTAAAACACATTCAAGCGGGCATTTACCACATCCCAATATGATCGATTACCTTTCGGGAAAACTCCGGTCTACCGCGAACTTGATGGAACTAAACGAACAAGTGGACATGGTTGAAGATGATGAGATGGCTGAAGTGGATGAGGCCACTGCCAAAAAGCTCTTGGCTTCTTTGCCAAGTCAGTACCAAATTCCTGTGGATGCAAAAACAGCGGCAACTAACTGAAGGCAGTGGCTCAATAAGTCAATTTTCCTTACATTTGTCCTACTGGTGAACACATATTCCTGTACGTATACTTGCATATCGATTGAGACTATATTCGTTTTTATCGGTGACCTGATGTGTATATCATATGCTTTTTGAGTAGATCATTTGCCCAACAGGAACTTTCAACAAGTGAATAAAATCCTTCCTTTCGAGCTAAAACTTCGAAGAAAGGGTTCGTGATTTGCGGATTCACCTGGGTGTTTTTGACGCAGAAATCCTGGGGAGTAAAATCGGCCCCACCTACAGGATCTACGCAGCATGCGAAATCTGTGCCTCCTTAGCGTGATTCTCAAAGCAGCTGATATTAGGAATGGAGGCTATCATTAAATGTTATATCCGACTGCTACCCCCACTCCAATGCCTTGGTGTCGAAGAAAGAGTGGCCGACAAGGAACATAACAGGTTTATTGCAAACAAGCGACTGCCCGCAAGTACAACGGCCTTGCGCCATATTTTGAAGGTCGTCTTTTGACCTTGGTCTGATCGGCGTTTATTAGAGTTTGAAGGTCTCAGTAGGTTTCGGGTATTATAGGGTAACCTTCATGACGGTAGACGCTAGTTTGAAACTAACAGCCGTATAGGACTTGATCGAGTGATTTGGTGATGAAGCTTTAGAATGGAACTCAGTCATTCGAACGAACACTGTGTTGCTGTTACCAGTCGTATAAAGTGCCTGTCCGAGCGAGGGGATGCCTAGTTTAGTCCAGCACGAAAAGCGAGCCACGTTTTCTATAGAGAAAGATGTTGATAGCTCGGGTAGAGAAGATGATGATTAGCTTGTTCGCTGAGCTGGGCAGTCAATTGCAATCCAATTGCTCAGCTTATTATATAGACCCTAAGACCAATAACAGATAACTATTGGCATTCCCCGTATACTTCGCCGAAGTTTTTCCTAGTCTTCATTAACGAAATACTGGGCAGCTGGTTTGCTGTTCTCGATGGTCGTTCGTACTGCATGACTTCGAAACGATCAGTAACAGGCGATATGTCGTAACAAATCCAGGTGCACGCTTTATAGTTTGGCTGTCGACTGCACTTCATGCTTACTGCTTTGTCATAAGACCGATGACAGCAGTGTTGATAGGAGACCACTGGATTAAATATGATGTTGTTAACATCCTCGGTGGCACACAGATGAGTGTATAGGTGAAACTTCGGATCTTTTCCAGATAATCCCCGCCCAAAAATTGGCCCCCGCGACTGCTTAGGAAGGACTCGCCCAGCGTGGTTTTTACGGCAAGATATTAGCGTTTCATCGATCTCGACGTGTAGACCTGGGCCGCCGATAAGTGCTGGAGTCTGCAAAAGCCGCCAGGCGCAAACTTCGCGAGGAAAATTCTCCCAGTCAACAGCGATCGTGTGGATAATAGATAATTCCTCCAAGGAGAATTTGATTTTTGCCAAATTTTTGGACCAGCAATAAATGAACAGAATTACTGCCCTAAACTCCACTCCAGCCAAGTTCCCCTTCGAAGACCGATTTCTTACCGACACTGTCGGACATTACACCCCCACCTGTCAGAAACAGTTGAAAGTGTATTTGGTGGCCACCGTTGCATAAACGTTGCTGCTGGGTCACTCTGTGGCTTTGCAAAGAAACGTATTGCCGTCTCCTTGTCACTAAAGAGAGTTGAAAGCGTCAGAAAGTTCATTTAAGGTTTTACGTCCGAACGGAGAAAATGTTTGCACAAAATGAGCCTAGATGCGGATAAGGAATCGTTTTCATCAAAAATAGGTCAAGATTGTGTGTGTACATTAAATTGGAGCTGGCAAAAAGTGGCGGCGCTTAACTTTTCGCGCATGCACTTTTTGCACTACTAGCGGGGCTTATCTGGAAAAGAACCTTGACATCCTCGGTGACCAAGCACGCTGAATGGTTTCACCTGTTCCTCCAACCGCACATAAAGGTTAGGTGACAAGCGGTCGTGGCTCTGCTAGCGTGAACGACAGATGTCTTGTTCTTTTGCTCAGTGTATCTTTGAAGTCACCGCACGATCGACGATTTTTAAGCCACAACATGGAAGAAGCTCTTAATGCGGGCTGTATACCGTAGAATCAAAGCTGCATTAGTTCAAGTAGAGGAAGTGGATGAGTGGGGATTCTGAAAAACGGAGACAGACTAGGGTAGCAATAGAAATTTCGATGATAATAGTGTATCGAGGACTGAAAGTGATGTGGATATTGGAGAGATGATGCATTTGATCCATTCATGTGAGATCCTAGATGTGAATGAACAGCAGCTTTTAATATTCTGCTGACAGTCTGGGTAAAAGCTAAGACCATGATGAAGCGGGTGATTATGGATGGTTCTGTGACCAAAATAACCGGAATAAGTTTCTGCGATCAACAATGAACGGAGACGATGGTAATCAACCACCACGAATATTGAACTCACAAGAAACGCTCAAACTTGGTTATCATTCCTAGCCTTACGGGTCCAGTTTGACCATTGAAATCAGGGTGATGAGAACCCTTAAAGCGGCCAACCCAGTTACCAGCACATTGACATCTACTCCACATTCATTTTGAACTCCCACCTTTCAAAATTGAGATAATAATTTTGGTGATTCCACCCCAGAGAGAGCGAGAGAGAAGCATTGTACTCGAGTTTCGATCTTAATGGTGCTCAAAAGTAGTGCTTATCATTGACCGTACCAAGACTGGAATTCCGGACATCCGTAAAAAACCTCACAACAGTGTTGTCGAATTCGAATAAGAGCTATACTTGAGTCCAGTACCTGCTTCTTTGGTGTAGACTCATAAGAATAAGCGTGCTGAACTGAACGAACGCGCAACCACGTACAACTCACTTTACGCTGTCCCGTCCCCCAAGGTTTTCGGAGTTCATTGGATAAACTAACGACTGTTGTGGGTAGTTTACTCTAAACTAGAGACTTTGGTTATCCTCCAGTTAGCAGGACTTGATTGTGGAGGCTCTCATGCACAACAGGCTGCTTTGTTAGACTGGTTGAAAGAATTGAACTTGCACGCCGGTTTGCAACCAATTCAGTGGCAGACAAGCTCCGGGAAGTCAACAATCCTGATGATGGGTTTTCGAATGACGGATGAAACTTATCATCTAACGAATTCCGCATAAGGTTCGAGGTTCCACTACTGTGCGATATTGATTCAAACTACGTCAGCTCAGCCAAACTGAAGAAACTTCAGACAGTATGACCAAGAGACCTGCGTACCATTTCCTGTGATGTGGTCGGTATTTTTCGTTTCCTATCATCTTTTATTCAACTCTCCAAAGAGACGCAAACAAGAAGCCAAGAAACGTTCAAACGATTGCCCATAACCTGTAAAAGCGTATACAATTTGCCTCGCATATTTCCACTCTCCTGAAGCATACCAAAACGTGACCGATCGGTCTTTCTAAAACAAGTTCTTAGGAGCCCAAGAGTTGTGGAATGGTTGTATTTTCATCACCGTGTCGTCAGGAGATGAAAACTTACTGTGAGCAACTCGAACAAGCCTTCCATCTAAAATTGTGGTTGAAAAGTGAATTTGTCTTGCCTCGAATGTCACGTTGTGTATTTAGCTTCTGGTTGCGTTAGCTGTTTTGGAATTCAACACAATACTGTAAAAGCATTGTGCTTGACAAAATTCACGGCGTTTCTTTCAGTCGGTGCCGCCTGTCGAGCGACCGGTACCAGGTTTCTGTGTGAGTCTAGTTGATGTGCACTAATCTCATTTTCAGACATGGAGCATTCATCGATTCTTGTTTCGGGATCTGTGTGGCCATAAGTTAGAGACTGATACGAATGACAGTAGCCGCGTTTGTTGTTATGCCGTCAATACCGGTGGCCTGTAAGCGGAACACATGCACAAGTTAGTCACTCAAACACACGTAGTATGATACTGTGGAGTCAATTTGAGGCGTCAGGTTTTTTAAACATAATCTTATTATGTATCGGCTACCCATATGTTTTGATCGTGTTGCTGATACCAAGAAAACTTATGAAGTTGTTCGCAACTATTGTCAACCGGGACTAGCATGAATTGGATGAAAGAATTGGGTAACAACTCGTCATTGCTGACTGCTGACTGTGGTGCCCTTGAAGAGGAATGAAAACACATCATTGAGGTACGTTCCCTGCTGCAAATATGACACGAGCGAGGGTGGAAAGGCGCAGACAAAGGCAGAAAAGACCTGCTGTGTTGACCTGTCCAATTGCGAACGAGTACCATGTCTCTCTTGTCGCCCGATTGGTGTGTGAACCAAGTCAAGGCGAGTGCGGTGGAACAGTAAGCCAAGGTCAGGTGTGCCATGGAAACGATCCAGGTCAGTGGGTACGCATTCGTTCACTTTGGTTCGCACCAATCTTGTGCGGAGTAACTCGGACGAACCCATTAGAAGAATTATTTCTTGAATTCCGGTCACCATATTAAAGCTTCTGGAGTACAGATTTCACCAAATTGTGTATAGACTCACAAGCTATTTTTGGAAAACTCACATGATCAAACGATGGTATCACGCGCCCGATTTTCGAACACATCCGGGCGTGGCTCGGGTGCAGGACTACAAGTAAGGTTTAGGTGAATATCTATGGAATACACTGGATCGGAATGAATGAGGCTATGGCATTTTCATAAAGGAAACTACTCACAGGGTTGCTGAAAACTCTTCGACAGCCCACGACCGGTTTCGCTTTCTTGGGGCTCATCAGGTAGGCACAGTCCCCGAGTTTCCGTCAACCTTCTGTTCTACTTGAACCGAAATTGGGCTTTTTTCGAGACGAAAACTCGGGGACTGCGCCTACTTGATGAGCCCCAAGAAGGCGAAACCGGTCGTGGGCTGTCGAAGAGTTTTCAGCAACCCTGTGAGTAGTTTCCTTCATGAAAAATATACAGGCTATGACATTTTTCATTGTTTTAAGACGGCTGTGACATCCCGTGGAGCAATGGACTGGACTGGGTATTGATAAACCTCACAAGACAATATTATTGTGTTCGAAATTTAAAAAGATGACATTTAGATTCAAACGTGTTGGAATGACTCGGTCACTTATGATCATCTCACTTGACTTGTTAACAGGGCACAGGCGTAACTGCTCAACGGCTTGCTGAATTCATCCATCAAGTATGTAGAGATCTTCCGACGTGTTCCAAGGAAGGAGAATCAGCTGTCAAACTCAGCACTTTACCTTCTAAAAAGAGTCTAGGGGTAGAAAAATCAAACACAATGGGGCGAAAAAGGACATCTTGAACATTTCCTGTTTGAAGATCCAAACTATGATTGAACAAGTCTCTGAACGGAAGAGGTGGGAGGAAAACCTAGGTCGTCCCAGAATCCTCAAGCCTTTAGCTGACGAAGCATCGTGTAACCTCAGTACACCACATTTTGTCGATATTTAGAATATCTTAGTGAGCATGGTTACTCTGTTCGGAGGTCCAGTGTGTCCATAACTTGAAAAAGTCGATTTGTTTAAGAAAATATCATGAAGCTGCTTGAAATCAACCGATTTCGCAATAAGTTTCGTCATTGGATAACTTTTCAG
>NW_008751756.1:375036-384479 GCF_000715545.1 Opisthorchis viverrini
CCACAAGAAGGCGAAACCGGTCGTGGGCTCCCGAAGAGTTTCCAGCAACCCTGTGAGTAGTTTCCTTCATGAAAAATATACAGGCTATGACATTTTTCATTGTTTTAAGACGGCTGTGACATCCCGTGGAGCAATGGACTGGACTGGGTATTGATAAACCTCACAAGACAATATTATTGTGTTCGAAATTTAAAAAGATGACATTTAGATTCAAACGTGTTGGAATGACTCGGTCACTTATGATCATCTCACTTGACTTGTTAACAGGGCACAGGCGTAACTGCTCAACGGCTTGCTGAATTCATCCATCAAGTATGTAGAGATCTTCCGACGTGTTCCAAGGAAGGAGAATCAGCTGTCAAACTCAGCACTTTACCTTCTAAAAAGAGTCTAGGGGTAGAAAAATCAAACACAATGGGGCGAAAAAGGACATCTTGAACATTTCCTGTTTGAAGATCCAAACTATGATTGAACAAGTCTCTGAACGGAAGAGGTGGGAGGAAAACCTAGGTCGTCCCAGAATCCTCAAGCCTTTAGCTGACGAAGCATCGTGTAACCTCAGTACACCACATTTTGTCGATATTTAGAATATCTTAGTGAACATGGTTACTCTGTTCGGAGGTCCAGTGTGTCCATAACTTGAAAAAGTCGATTTGTTTAAGAAAATATCATGAAGCTGCTTGAAATCAACCGATTTCGCAATAAGTTTCGTCATTGGATAACTTTTCAGTATCGATCTTATCCAGGCAATGTAATTCAATCGTGATTAGTTGGGCCAGATTTCCAACCACACGCCGTTTTTTACTCCTGCAGGTGCAGTTTTTAGTCCGTCGAAGTTGGATAAGATAGGAAAGCTGGTCTACTCAGGTGTAAGTGGTTTCAACATGTGTCGGGTAGAAGGTTTAGACAACTGGTCACGTGCTCCTGCATAAGGTAGGAAAGCTGATCTACTCAGGTGTACGTAGTTTCAACGTGTCAGATAGAAGGTTTAGACAACTGGTCACGTGCTCACGGGGAACTGAAGTTTCCGGATAAACAAACTTTGAAGACAAAGAAATGTGATCGGATAAATACACAGGGATGCATCGGCGATTGATAAACACACCAATGTTTTGACGAACATCCAATCTAGTGGGATGTAAAGCTTGGACGGGACGACATGGTGATAGAATTGTCGGACCTCATCAGATCACCCTCAAAAAAACAAGCAACGAACTTACCAAATGCTTGTTGTATCAGGAATAAAGTCGGTAAGGTGACATTTTGTTTGTTGACGCTATAAAGGGGATATATGCACACATTTAAATATAATTTGTATTCGGTTGTACAGAAGTTGCTGATTTGTTTCGAGTATGAGGCGGACGACATATTTCCATTTTGGATGGTATGCTGTTGCTTGGTTACTGTCCTTTCTGGTCAAACTCAAACATCGGACTAAACGATTCCCACTCGGAGAGCTTGCAAGGCAGTGTTCTAATGCACGGAGTCAGTTGTCGAAGGATAAACCCTCAGCGACTTACCGCTTGTGCACCGTTTTGGTTAGAATTACCAGTGCAAAGTTGGTCAGATGAGCTAAATCTCGTTCTACCTTTGTAGAATTACATTCCCTCAGTTTATAATCAAAATCGGTTAGTCGGCTTAAAATCAGGATTTAACCAACTCGTTTCAAGCAGTGAACTCTTCAGTGTGATGATAGAAACATCTTTACCACGTGCAGATAATGGATAGAAGCTTCTCCGGAGCAGCGCTCAGGTAGCTAGTTACTTGGCAACGTTTCCAAAACACTGGTGTTGATAAGACCGGATGAACATCCTGTCTCGGCCAGACTGAGGCATTTGGGGGCAAAGGTACGAGAACATCATCATCATCATCATCATCGACGGCATGACATCAGTGTTCAACAGAGACGCTTCGCTGCCGTATAAGCATGATTTAATTGAAAGCCTTACTGGAAAGAAAATAATAAAAGTGGACGGGAAAGGGATTTAGTTTACTACAATCAATCCGAGGTGCCTACACTTCCAGACACTTATTCAGACAACCTGTATAGAAACTGACAATATGGACGCCATTGACATCGATTAGGAGCCATATCTTGTAGTGTTTCCAACCAGGCACAGTGAGGACCACGCGTTCTACATCCTGGAAGGCGAGTAGCACTGACAGCACCCAAGCGTTTCGTGATCTCCTTCATACTCCTCTGCCAAGTCAAGGTTTGGTCACCGCCGTGTATTAGTTAGGTCAACGGTGAAATGGGGGCGAGATGGCCGAAGTGGTTAGAGCGCGGATTACTAACCTGAAGGTCCGCGTGCTAGACAAATTCTTCAATGGAAGTTCCCTCTGCACACCGAAGACTCACTTTCTGATTGCCTTGTTACAGAGCTGCCGGCACCAACCCACACGAGCGATGGTTCTGAGACTGCACACCGAAGACTCGCTTTCTGATTGCCTTGTTACAGAGTTGCCGGCACTAACCCACACGAGCTATGGTTCTGAGACAACGACTGTCGAACACCTGAAGACGTCTCAGTTTCGCTGCTCGAACAGGCCAGATCTCACGTATGAAGGCAACCGAAGGCTATGAGCGAAGAACATGCGACCGTGTGTTTTATCGCTATTAAGAAACCGACAAAATTAAGTATACCTCTCTTGTTCTAGTTCCAAGTGCGTTAAGTTATTTTACGACTTATGCTCCACTGACGTAAGCAAAGAAAGAAAAGACAAGGTAATTGTACAAACTACTTATTACTTTTTCGAGAGTTAGTCATCCAAATTTCAGCATTGTTGTTTTAAACGGTTTGATGATTATTCTAGGTTCTATACGAGAGCTTAAAAAAGTTGGAGTGGTATTACCGCTGAACTATTTAGGTTTTCTAGAGAATCACAGATTCACCACAATTGTGTTCAGCTAGCTGGGAAACCATTTAAGGGGAACAGTGCTTGGTCACTTCAGATGGCAATGCATCCAGAGCTGAATTATTCTAGAGAAGTATCGATTGCACGCTGTTACGGGGCTGCTCACGGACAACACATACTGCACTTTAGGAAAGTATAAGGCCAAGAGCCACGAGCAATATGAAACACGCCAATCGATTGTTTTGGTGTGTTCTTGTTCGATCGAGTCGAACACTGTCGGTTACGAAGACGCATAAGTTGCTATTGAGCAACAAAATCTAGGGTTATATCCTTTGGTATCTTTCTCTGGTAAACAGAATAATGTTTCAGCCTAGGGAAAGGCGCGCTTGGGGACGAACTCGAGCTGAGAACCTCAGGCGTACTCATCCGCAAAAATATCTCCTCAAATCTCTCTGATTTTAAGCAATCGCCACAAGGTTTAACATCAATCTGCGAAATTAGAAGTCACTGCGACCACAATTGATCAATCACAAGTTTTTTCCTAAGACCTTTAGCCGGATTACAAAGGAGCCTACCAGTTGCGCTTACAAGTTTTTTCTAGTAAAGACCATAATCAGTTTTTCAAAAAATGTCATGTTTGAGCAAACTCTGCCCTCGATCGTTATTAGGCCTGCATAACCCGAAAAAAGAACAATTGGAACTGATACAGTCAGAAAAACGTCCTAAGACTATGAACACTGAGATAGTAATTGTTCATCCTTTTTGATCGACAGCTGGTATGCTACTCAAAATAGACACGGACGAAATGTTCAAGTCCTGGCGGAGGCATTCAAGAAGGAAGATTTCGTTTCAAACCACAAACCTTTCGTACCTTGGCCTTCAACAAGTCCACATAACGATTAGCTGCTGGTAAAGCGAAAGCGTAAGATGGGGTGAGTCTGCAACCTATGCTTCTACACAATCTTCCCTGAAAAGTAATGCGTCCAATCGTTCGTTTCGACCACTTTCCATACAGCATGCAGGCAGATCGATGTCTGAGGACCATCGATATTTTTGTTCTAGTCCCACTTGTTGAATCCCGTTAACCTTGGAAACAATATCACTTCCCCACCTGACTGAAAGAAAGTACCCGGACAGAAACAATAGCCACTGAGTCTCAGAAACTATTTTTGAGCGAATAGAAACTCGTCACCATGGTGATAATAGAACGATTCATAGAAATGCTCAAAAACTGCTAAGAAAAATCGTCTGAGAATCTAATGCGACACGTGTAAGCATGGTAAAATAACGAAAGAGGGCTAACTCAACGGGATTCATGGGTAAGCATTTTTTATTCCTGTCCTAGTACCAAATCCTACTAAGATTCTTCAATAGATTTCGAGGGAAATTTGTGTTTGTAGCAGGTTTGCTCTATCCCATGAATCAATACTTGTTTTTGAGGGAACGTTAGAATTTTTTTTATAAAAAACGGAGGGGCCAATCACAGCGAGACAACACTACTAATATACTCAATCTGTTGTATTCCCTATTTACCACGTGGAATGGAAAGTAATAGTCCAGCTTCCTAATATTCTTGACAGTTTTTTATATTGATTTCGCTGTTTGGGGCTCCATAAACGATTTTACTGAAGATAGAACGGGATTTCGTCTGATCTTCAATGCGAATACATAAAAAAGACGCTAAGACAGATAAGGAGACCGTAATCAAAACTACCGAGTTTTCGCCAGTATGACGATTGTCGTGTCGGTGAAGATGTTTGGCCGGCATCCGTTTCCGGACTGTCCTGTCACATCAGACCACGCTGATAGCGAAGTTACCAAAACGATTACAACCACACAGGCTTGAATTTCGGCACTTTGAGGGTACCCATTATCCGCCCAATGCTTTCAGCTGCAAAACATTTACAAGTGGAGCGAAGCTTTTCACGCCAAAATGTTGCATTTTGTAGCGTATGTGCTCAAACCGAAAAACCATCCTAATCTACGTTCAAATTTTTGCAGCTCACCAAATTTCATTGCTCACTGAAGCAACCATGCCTCTGGCTGAAATGTCCTGTGGGATAATTTCCCAGCATCGCTGGGACCCCAGAATGCCTAAATGGGGCTTAAACGTTTGGACTGGTACTCTCAACTCGATTGCCCGATTACTTCAGCCCATCAGGGACACGTCATAACTTTCGAAAGTTCAACTCCATTGTGCAAATACCGAGCGCCACTTTGAGAAAAATGTTTTTGATTCACAAAAGTGTGGCCACAAGTTGGTTTCAGTCCAATCGGTGACCTTGTGTGAACTTAGCATTGGCCTAATTCCGAGACGTTGAAAGTGACAAATCTCCGGTTTGGTGTGAAGGAAAATTTGGTGATATTATAGTGCAGGTAATTTACTAACTGCCATCAGGCCAACGCATATGCCAGCTTTTTTCGAATCTGTCCAACCCGAAACATTCGATTCAAGCCACACAAATCAGCGTTTTCTGTTGGTTATATGATCAATCTTGAGACATCATGCTTTGTGCTGAGAGTGTGAAACTCAACTTTGTCTGCCTCTGAGCGATACTCAAGGATTAGTCCGGAGATTTGTCAAAATAGCAACTGTGGTGTTTCCGATGGAGATCCCTACTCGATGATGCATCATGATCGGTAGATGAACAACGCACTAGTCAGTTTGAGTTCACGGAAGGTTGGTATACGGATTATCATCATTATTGATTCATGAAGAATCCCTCTGGCCACCGGAATCCGGATATAAAAAATCTTGATTAAAAATGGAACATTCGATTCTGGTCAAATCTCGTGTCTAGGATACCAAGCAACAACACTCTGTACCTCAACATGAAGCTACAGTCTTGGTAAAAATACATTATCGTATCAAAGTACTTTGAATATAAGACTCTAATTTGCACTTGAGGGTCACACAGTCTGAGCAAGAACTCGAAGTTAGAAAAATCCAAAAGACATAGAGTCCCTCGAATAACTTCACCACTTTACATCCTGCTCGGGCAAAGTCATCAGCTGGTCTGCGTGTCAGCAATTGAACCATTCAAGCGTTTCGATTTCATCTCACGCTCCATTTCCGTTTTCGCATCCAGAGTCCATTCATGATATCGAGGTCAAAGCTCAAAGCTGGTGCCGTGTAATTTTATTGATTGAGTTCGGATTAACCAGTGTGTTACTCTACACCAGGGCTATAGATGGAATAGTATGACAATAGACACTTATTCAACCACCAAATTTTCATTATCGAAATAAGTAGTCCAGACTTCTGTTTGGTGAAAAGATGTCTTCTTGGACGAGTCAGACAAGCTTGATATCCTTGGACTGACGAACATGGGTAATGCATTTCAGTACAGCAGTGAGAGACGGCGAAGAGCAGGCCAGGTGGTGTATTATAGCGACTGTGGAATACGGGGTAGTATGCCAGACACGTCCTGCACAGGACGATGTGGGACAGGTTTTGGGTGAACTGACCTTGTGGCCAGGTGGATAACGGTCTGAAATACGTCGTGACCGTCGACGGTCTATTCCAAGGGATACCAACTTCCTTATCCAAGGTCACTCACTTCAAAGTCAGTAAGCATCGACAGTGCGGAACAGACATATGTAGAGCCAGTAGTGAAGGAAACCAGCTAGTTTTCCGTCCCATAAATCACCAAACAATATTCTTATTGGATAGAATGGGGAGCAGAGGAACAACATTGTGTAGAAATACAGGGAAATAAGGCCATTTGGCGGTAGTCTGAAATAGTGTACGGTTCAAACATTTCTATCCCCAACTATTTGTCTTACTGGTACTCCGTAGGTACTCGCAAGAAGTTTCTGGATGCTAATATTTGTTCGCTATCCAATGAGAAACCCTTCCATTTAAGAGGAACAGGATCTGCCATTTGGCATCTCAATGTCCTCTCAATCTTCCCATCTTCGAGAGCCTGGAGAAGTGATATGGCATTTCAGCAGGACATCGGATATAAGGCGCACACCAATCCATCCAACGGGGTCCTTGCTGCAAGTAAGTGATACGGATAATTCCGGTTTGGTGTCGGTCAGTTTGACAAGGACAGAAGTACGAAACCAGCCAAGTGGGTGGGAGCTGCGATTCTTAAGCCGTGGATGGACGGAGGCCTCATTCATGACTGGAAGCTATTCGGACTTTCTGTCAAGCGTACCACCGACTTTTAGAGGGAAACCGGCCGTTCCAAACCATATTGCTGGTCCGGTTCATCGAGCCTATCTGCTAGCTTGATTTGGTTGGTTGACAGCCGTGAGACAGACATGGGTGTAGTGGAAATTCAAGCCGTCTTCCAATCTATCCTTTTCCAGTGCTGCATCCAGTAGCATCTACCTCTAATTCAACTGAGGTGCTGCTTTGACCTTATGCTCAAACAACCCGAACATAACAACCGGTCCACACCTTGATTTTGGGACTTAGCGCTGACGCACTGATATCCAAATCTTTTCCAGATAACACAAAAAAGATTGCAGAAAGAGAATTTGAAATTTGTACTTTCAGTTTTTATTGAAAAGGGGCAGTCGTCAATAATAAAGGGGCATGTCATCAATAAGTTGCATGAAAAGTTCCGTTTTTCGGTACCTTTGCCTCCAAACGACCTCACACAAGCAGCTGTTCCCTAGAGATCAGTGTGTGCCGGATTGGCGTAGACTGTTTGGGTCTGCCTTGGCCACCAGGTGCAAACTTCGCGAAGAACGTTCTTCCAATCAACAGCGGTCGTGTGGTTAATAGATAATTCCTCTGAGGAGAATTTGATTTTTGCCAAATTTTTCGACCAGCAATAAATGAACAGAATTACTGCCCTAAACTCCACTCCAGCCAAGTTCCCCTTCGAAGACCGATTTCTTACGGACACTGTCGGACATTACACCCCCACCTGTCAGAAACAGTTGAAAGTGTCATTTGGTGGCCACTGTTGCATAAACGTTGCTGATGGATCACTCCGTGGCTTTGCAACAAACATGTTGCCGTCTCCTTGTCATGAGTGAAAGTTGAAAGCGTCAGAAAGTTAATTTAAGGTTTTACGTCCGAACGGAGAAAATTTTTGCGTAAAATGAGTCCAGATGCGGATAGGAAATCTTTTTCATCAAAAATAGATCAAGATTGTGTGTGTACATTAAATTAGAGCTTGCAAAACGTGGCGGGGCTTAACTCTTCGCACATGTACTTTTTGCATGAGTGACGGGGTCTATCTGGAAAAGATCCCTGATATCCTTCCAAAGTACAGGATTTGTTAGCCCATGTCCGTGACTGCAGCCCGGCATGAAAGGTCCAGAATGCGCAAGAAACACAGGTTAAAATCGATCATACGTCGTACCTCAGACATTCCACGTTAGATTCGTGAGACGGGCACTGCCAACAGCGTCGTACAGGGCTACAGCGCGTACAGTGAGTAATGGCTAGCTTTACTTATTCGACGAAATTTCAGTTGTAATGTGAGGGTCACGTGACATCACTCGTGTGGTTGAAGGGCCATTTATCCTGTCTAGATACGAGTTACTCACACCAATCACCAGTCGTTCAAGGGTTTCCTTAGCTATCCCGGGAGCTGAGGTCGAGTGGGCCCAATGGATAAGGTGCGAACTTACTGTCAGGAATGTTTGTGATTCGAGCCGAATTCCGGCATGCCAACTACTTCTGCCCAGGCTCTGGCACCCTGGCAGCATGTCGACCCTCGGGCTTACTTCGGATGGCGAGCCTAGAAAGGGCGTTACAGCTGAACGACTATTTACTTCTATGACTATCCCGAAATGGGGTCCAAAGTATGGGTTTGGCAGTTCAACAAACCATCATCCTGCGTATTGACACAGGGGGTGGAATAATGGAAATTTTGAGCGACAGATAACAAGAAATTGCTTGAATATTCACAATACATCTCGGAGGCTTGACTAGAGCACGAGAAATGTTCAAATCATATCCATCCCTTGAGAAGACCTTGACAAAACGCACACATGAATTCTGGTGGAATCCGGACAGTGGCAACACATTTTAGCTCGGGATGAAGGTGTCCTTTGGACCACGCTATAACTCCAAATGAGCAGCCAAGCTAAGATTTTCGATGCAGATCTGGGAGCTGTCAAACAGGCGCAAAATAATGACGCCGTATTCCAGCAATCTGTTGCGCAACTGTGCACGATTGATGGCAGGTACTTGTCGGATTTCAATAACCGCCACAGCTACCTGGAGGTTTTTGGAGGCCAACTAAATATTTAATGACTCGTATGCTGGAACGGTATGTATAGAGTGCAAGATGATCAACATTCGGATGTGCACTTCAGAGCTCTGTTATTTATGATGGCATTGGCATCCTCTACAGACGCTGATATTGGCAAGTGTCTGTTAAAGAAACCAGTTTCAGACACAGAACTCTCCGGTAAGGATCTAACAAGAAAATATATGCTATAATGGATCTATGATAAGATACGCGAAACACAGTAACCATACATCCTGTCGATCGGTCGCAAGGTAGAGTATAACATCGGTCATGATAACTCATGAAATACTCACCGGCCACCTTCCAAGATTTGGTAATTGACGGAATGGAATTTTGTTCGATTCCGTACTTTCCGCAACTTTGTAT
>NW_008751756.1:395292-455789 GCF_000715545.1 Opisthorchis viverrini
ATATATATATATATATATATATATATATATATATATAACCAAACAGGTCATGAGAAATCTCACCGCAGACAACCGTCCCAAGATACTCGTCTAAGACACCACACTGGCATAGTGTTTACTAAGAACAACGGAATCACTCAAAAAAGGAAATATACACCCTTAAACCAAATAGCTTCAGACTGATGCAGCTTCAAAGATTGCGATTAAACCTCCTTAAAGTTGAACTAAACTTGGCCACTTATTGTTTACCCAAACGGAGTTCCCAGTGAGTTGGAATGTAACTTCGTTTTACGTGGTGAGCAACGTTACGGGCCTGTTACGTACCACCGGTGACCCCGATAGACTAATAAGATTTGGATGGGCACATCACCATCATCATCATCATCATCATCATCCATCCTATCATCATCATCATCGTCACTGTCAACTGTAATAACCGCGTACTCGTCGTACATGGTTGTAGCTGCCACAGTTTCGTTCACCGGTGATTTTGGGGAGGTGAGGTAAGCATCTAAACATTGGAGGCGGGAGCTGATGAATTAGTGTCTAAATACAGGACGGTCAGTGGACTATCAGGTGGA
The DNA here is from genome assembly GCF_000715545.1 of Opisthorchis viverrini. Taxonomy (NCBI): domain Eukaryota; kingdom Metazoa; phylum Platyhelminthes; class Trematoda; order Opisthorchiida; family Opisthorchiidae; genus Opisthorchis; species Opisthorchis viverrini. The sequence goes on from NW_008751756.1 coordinate 395,874, forward strand.
GGGATAGGGAAGGGAGCTATGAGTTGAAGACAACAGCTTGGATGCACGAGCGCCATTGAGGGCGCGAATGGCCTATATGTCTCTAACGATTAATGTTTCCCGTCTCGGGGAGACGGCAATGACCAGTGCAGCTGAGTTTCCTGGTAATGGCTTTCACACTTGGCTGCCAAGTCATTATTTGACCTCCCTGGTCCGTTTCCACCCCTCATGTGTTCTGCAAAAAGATCCCTTCGAGGAGGTCGGTCGACTGGCATACGCAACAGTCAGCGCAACTTACGCATTGTGACCAGTTCATTCATCGTGGGTGAGTTATTTCTTCCGAATATCATTCGACGTATTTCAGCATTGCTGATCCGTTATTCCATCAGCCTCGGTCACAAGCTCGTGAATCTTAGGGTGTTCCACTTATCGACATGTGATCAATTCACTTACTGTATTTGCATCAGTGAACAGTTAGGTAGTTCACAAATTTAAAGGGAAGTTCTAGTGACATTTTTTCACGAAGGCTTCGGGGAACTCACACAACTCCATAATGAAAAGAAAGTAGGACCTACTTCCCGTTCCAAATGTCCTTTTTGTACTCCATAAGAGAAGCGCTAGAGAGAGAGAAAGAGAGGAGACAACCGCTTGGAAAAGAATTGAGTTTTTGAGAAGGCTAATTTTTCCAATTCAGTTCATTTGGCTTTTGTCCCTGGTCTGAAGAAACCTCTACAGGCTCATTCATTACATTAGAGGGTCGACTGTCATTTTTTCTAAGGGAAATATTTCATCAGCGCTTGGTTACTTCGAAGCACACTTTCGGATAGAAGTGGAGAATTCTTCCAAGAATCTTTTGGTCATCAGTAAAAAATCATAGGTTTTATCGGTAGGCCAGACTTCCTTATGGTTGAATGAGCACGTGCGATGTTTCGGCAAGTGACTCGCCATTCGCCATTTAATGTATGCTTATCACCATCGATGCTGAACTCTTTTCCGTAGATTTCAGAATTCATCTGGATCCAGTTTTCTTTCAACACCATTGTGACATTTTCCAAACCCAAATTAGTTAGTGAAAATTCTTCCACAGCCCACGACCGGTTTCGCCCTTCTTGGGGTTCATCAGGTAAGCGCAGTCCCCGAGTTTCCGTCAACCTTATGTTTTACTTGGACCCGATTTGCACCGTTTTCGACAGATACACTCATTTGCAAATCAATTTGGTTTTCACGAGAGACTCAACTGAATCTCTCGGTTTTATAATATTCTGCAACTGAATGTGCTGCACACAGGCCGCCTCATGTTTCAGTTGGCACGATATTCAAGATGTCGCAGTATATTTTCATCAAGGAAACTGCTCATAAGGTTACTGAAAACTCTTGGACAACCCACGACCAGTTTCACCCTTCTTGGGGCTGATCAGATACTGATACTGTCCACCGGTGACAATCTCAGTGGGTTTAAATACATTCATGCTATGGAATTGGTACCCCTAGTGTCGTCGAATAGAGGTATGGCAATCAGCGAACCAAATGGGCAATGATTTCTTAAACTGAGATTAGTGCGGATTTGTTGTAACGTGGGTGGTCGTCTATGGGTTACGCCTGCACGGAGCCTGCCAGACTATGTAACAAGAAGACAGAGAGCTCGGGAGATGACTGTATTGTTAGGACAAAAACATACAGAGCTTCTGCGTGAATATATAGGATGGCTAAATGGCCAAATATGGTCATTCACTTGTTTGCTCTGTACAACCAATGGCAGTGTTCCGGTCGTGAACAATTTCAGGCCCACTCCGTTGGTCGTATGTTGCTGAGCCGTGTTTGGTGTGCTTCGCCAACGCATCTGCTTTGCTTTCCGGACGTACTGATGGTGACCTTGGGGATGCGCCACTCTGCGCATGTACTTTTTCCATGTCTGGGCGCGTCCTGAGAGGATGTGAAATCTATGTCTATACGACCTATCCACAATTTTCCATCAGTCGTCTCATCCACACAAGTACTTATGCACTAATGTTCTCTCTTCATAAAGCGCCATACCTTAATATCACCTGATTAACGCAATGCTAAGCCACAATAACTATTTTTTCATTCTTTCGCAATTTTGGATTACTATCATACTGTTCCTGGTCCGCATTTCAACTCCCCTACCAGGTTCAGACACATGCTATAGCACTCGAAGAAATATCCTATTCATACCTAAGGGTGAGTCTGTGTTGCATCTGTTTTTGCCCTCCTATGGCACAACAATTCAAACGACTCTCATCTGCAGCTTGTTCAGCGAACATTTATTCTGAATGGCTTCTTCTTTAGGCCTATTTAAAACAAGACGAATTGGCACACAACGAATAAACTGGGCATGCAATATCCCTAGTTGCCCGGCTGTTGCGTCCACAGGGGCACACGGACATTAAGGATATTCATTGCAACTTAACTCACTCGGGATACCCAGTTGGTAAGCGGCGCCTGTATCTGAAGGGGGCACTTTACCATAAGTTGGAAGTTTAGTAACATATTGTACTTATTCCCACTCTCAGTTAAGTACAACACCGCCTGAGTCAAGGTGGGTATCCTTCGTCTGGCTCAAACATGCGCACAAAATGGACCAAGTTGATCGATACAGCTAGAGGAAGTCAAAATGGTTAGAAATCAATTAGCTGGTGCGAATCGGATAGGTCACGTGAAGCTGACGGCGGTTGTACGACCAAGAGAATCACACTGTCTGTACAGAGTCCTTTTCTGCAAAGCTTTGCTCATCTCATTTATATATTAGCCAAAGAAAAGATACCAAAAATGTCACCTTAGCTAAAATGATGAAATATATAATGTGGTCGTAATTCGTCATTTGACTTGTAGTTTATCGTTCTGGTACTAACACTACACCGATCGAGCTAAATGAATACTATCACCCAGTGGCAACTATAAAACATTGTGCATTGTAGGGAACTTTGTTACAAACCACCTTTCCGACATTTAGTTGTGCACAGAGGTGATTGTCCTGAATCTTGTAGATGTCCTGCTTACTCGCCGACCCACCGATTGATTAATCGCCACCATCGTTACGCACCAGCCATGCATCATTAACCTAGAAAATAAAATATAGGCCGTATAACCAGAGGATACAATATGTGCACGAATGCATGGGAAACTGCTGAAAGCATTGTTCATGCGGTTGATCAGTATGCTGGATATCGGTCTGATAGCTGGGTGTTCGTGCGCATTTTCCATGAATAACTTAGCTAAGCGTGATCGTAACTAAATGGACAATAACAAGTTCATTCCGTGTCAAAAATAACAGCTGTTATTCTCGTAAACGAGTAGCGCAAAACTAAACAACTTCCCGATCAGGATCTTCAATACCTGCAATATTTGGAAATCAGAAGGTATTCTATCTAGTGAAGTGGTTAACTTATTTCATCCGCTGTCGCTATCCGGGCACTTCGAAGACAGTGAAGATGCACCTGTAGTCCATTCGGAATACTTCTAAATCTGGTTCGTCCCTGTTGTTGTTTCTTCGTTGTATCCACTGTAGGTTTTGTTGGTGTTTAAAGTTCCTGATAAAACGAAAATGCTGATATATATATATATATATATATATATAACGAAGGGTTTCAAACGTCGAACTTCAGCGCAACAAAGATCCTTGGAGTTGTTCGCTGAGCTGGGCACTTTGGTTGTGCTCAGACACCAACCCATCGCTACGCACCACCACGCCTCCCAACAACGCACTGATGATGTCATCTCGATTGGGGATGAACCGTTTGCAACCAAACTGCCCAGCTTAGCGAACAAACCAATGATCATCTAAGCTACCTGAGCTACCTGAGCTACCAACATTGTCTCCCACAGAAAACCCTTGGGGTTATTATAACTGGAAGCCAGTTTCCCAAGTTTCAACCTTACCAGAAAGACTAATGGAGTGTAGTTTGCCATAGAATAACGAGTCCCCGCACTACCAGAAACCGTATTACGAGACGGTCTGGAAGCTAAGTCCTGTGGCAGAAGAGTGAGGACCTCGAGAGTTCACAACTACCAGATTTGATGCATTATTCCGAAGAACGAGGGTTCAAAAGAGATCAGTCCTACAAACCTCACACTTTGATCACTAAACGGTTAATTGTAACAGACGGCAAATTATCCAGTGCGGTGGAAATACTTTTAAAAAGTAAGAGGTCATTGAGGCCAAAAGTACATCCTTTGCACGCATTGCTTTCTGGGGTGCTCATTACCCTTGCGGTGCTCTTAGGTGTAAAACTTTACGAGTGGAGTAAAACGTTTTGCGGCAAAATGTTGCGTTTTGTTGCTTATGTGCTCAAACCAAAAACCATTCTGATCTACGTTCCAATTGTTGCAGCTCACTAAATTTAATTGTCCACTGGAACAATCATACCTCTGGCGGAAAAGTCTGGTGGAATAATTCCCCAGCGTCGCTGAGACTCCGGGGTGCTCAAATGGGGCTCAAAAGTTTGGAATGGTACTCTCAACTCAATTACCGATTATTTTAGTCCATCAGGGACACGTCATAGCCTTCAAAATTTCCATTCCACTGTGCGAATACTCAGCGGCGCTTTCTGGAGAAGGGATCTTCATGCTTTCCGTCGTGCGCCCTCGGATAAGACCAGTCACCGAATCCCTAGTGCGTCAGACCATAAAATCGGAAGTTGGGGCCGGGATATCAGGAATAAACCAAGCTCAACAACCAAGCAGGTCCTCTCACGCCACATGATGCTCATTCCTATGTAGTTCACAAAGAGCATCGCTGAACTCTAACGTGATTGGCTGTTTGTGCAAAACCTGATTGGTCCGTCCTTCGTCTGTGCTCAGTTGTGGTCTTCTAACCTTTTTACTTGTTTCTTTGTTCGTCGACCTATGGTAACTACTTTAGGTCATTCTTCTTGGTCTAAGGCCAACATGTAGTTTATTTCGTTGAACCTCGTTGGCTGATTCGCAGGAATTCTCTCCGCAGTGTCCTCATTTTGACCTTTTTGGTTCTCGGGTCTGTTGATCCCTGCTGTGAGTCATACGTTCTGGTCCAGGCAATTTGTCCTTTGAGTTTGTTTGTTTTTGTTGAATTTACATGTTTGATTCCTCGTACGAGCCAGACTTTACTGGCTATGGAGTTCTTTTTCTCTAAGTTTGATAGACAGGATCGACCTCAATTTGTCTGTTTATCAGGCATATTATCGGAGAGAAACGATACCCTCATAAATTCCTGGTCTTTCTTAGTCCTTATTCGCAAAGACAAGCGACTGTTGACCTATCATCTAGTAACAAACTTGTGATCAATAATTCCTGTTGATAAGTTCTTCCTTGTTTGCTCTCCGCAGTGCATGCCACAATTCTTGTGTTGGAGTTTGTAAAAAAAACATTGATCTTTCTCCTGGTTCCTGTATTACTTTCCACATTGTTTGAAGGCCTATAAACCATTCGTACATCATGCCACCGTGGTCTCAAAACTGTCTTAGATTGGTGGCTATGTAGTTCTACTGCCTTCTCTTTTAGTTGTTGGGTTTGCAGAGTTACACTTTCTTAGGATCACCAAATGAAGTTCCTTGAATAACTGTTCGTTTGGAAGACTGTTCAAACGATTCTCCTTTTCTGTATTGGATCCAAATATGTTCCATTGTGTCTCAGCTCGACTGAATGGTGTCCGAACGGAGCTCTGTTTGTCGCGCTAGAAGTCTGGTAGAACCTTTTCATCTTGACCAACGTCGAAAATCTTACGTTGAACGGTCAAAAGGTAGGTAGGTATCAGGAAGATCAGATTCCCGAATGTAACCTCAGAACGCCCGGAACCTACTGCTCCACCAAAAATTCAACTGGAAAGCCGGCAAGCATCCAGGCCAGTCAATCATTCAATCAATTGAGCAAAAGCTGATGAGTGTCCATGCACGCCACAGAAGCACGACCGAATGTGATCAGCGTTCAGGCACTTCATAGAGGCACAATCGATGTTGATGGGTGTTCACTAACGCCTATCAGACAGCCTGCATCAATGTCAGAAAGTCCCCTTTAAATAGCGTGGGGCCGTTGTAACTTTTGCTCTCGCACTCGTACGCACTCACGCTCTCGATTGTTCGGAATATAGCTGTTGTGTTTCTTTCTTTGAGTCTTTTTTCCGGCAACTAGGCACTGGAGCGGCTCAGCAGCAGATATCACAGACTGACGAATCAGCAGATATAACAAAGGTACCACCTACTTGGAGGTTTTCCAATTCGGAGTTGACACCGGTTACAACGCCTTGTTTCGATTTTTTTCATTGCGACCCCTTAAAAAACCTGAAATTGAATATCCCATTCCTTTCAGGTGTTCTTAGTATTCGCCGATAATTTCAACATATAGGATCAAGCAAAGACTGAGCAATTGGCAAGCGGGTTATTTTCTTAGGGATCAGTTGGGAAGTCCACGACCATCCAACAGTTTGTTGACAGCTCTCCTGGAAGAATGGAAATCTATAAGTGTGTACAGTGAGCTCACATCAGATGGGACTGTTATCTCCTTCTCTTCTATTCTCATGCAGCCCACTCTATCCAAGAATCGTTTTATTCTGTGGTTTTGCTTGGGTCCACGATGCACTGATGAGATGTTCAGCGTCTACACATGGCTCACTTAAATGGCTGTGAGCTTTTGTACCCAGAAGTGATCCGATTGGCTATCTCTTTGAATCCCACAGAATCGTAAAGTATTCAAATATTGGGCCCACAGTCTCCGATATTCAAATAAAAATCTTGAAAACAAAAACGGTGCGCAAAAGTGGCGACTCACAGACCTTTAAAAGATTACAACCAATCATTATTAGAGAATGAGAGCTCAAAATTTGGATATTCCGCCACGTAAGTGCAAATAACAGATAGGGATTAACCCTGAACTACTGACGAAGTGTTTTCAAGCTCCGCGAGAAAACCAACGGTCGCCTGATTGAGGCAAAAAAATAAAATGAATAATATTGAATGGAACAAACCACCATGCAGATTTTTTGTGAATTTTATCAGTCTGTAGAGAAGTTTTGTCGATCGTCATACGAAAACTTGGCTATCCGGTCAAATATACCAGTCTCATCGGAATCTTTCACCCTTAGATGGAAACTCAGGTTTGTACAAGCACTTTAACCAAGTTCTAAATTGATAGATGAGGGAGGCAGGGCGGAGTCCTTGCTGCAGGCCTCTAGTTGACAAACGTATGGACAAACGAGGAGGGGGGAAGTGGCATAGCACTGTACTACTGGATGAATCATTATTTTTTCCTGGTCAAGGCACTACTGAGCGAATCCACTATCTCCGAGCTGATGTTTGTGGAATTACAGCGCGAAAAATATGGTGTTTAGTTTAGCGGTTTCTGGTTTCGGTTTGAACATAAATGCCAACCGATAGGTCCGATCTTTATGTAATCCGTTCACATCGAGCTATGAGTTTGACTCTAGTGTGCTCTTCAGAATTTACCGTCAAGCTAGGAAGTATCACATCACTTGCCTGAGTCGAATCAAATTCCCTGTCCAGTCCTGCACTTGTTTCAGTGGGACAGAGTTGAACTCGAATAAGAACGACGAAACCAGATAGATTGCCACAGAAGCAATGGCAATACCTGGGATTTTTGTTCACCACCAAACTGACATTCTTCAACACAACACTGCGATCATATCCTATGTTATAACCCGGTTTGTCCACTCAAAATGTGTTTATTCTGCCAACCAATGCCTCTGGGTTTTTTACCCATCCAATATGGAGAAGAGCATTCGCTTTGCATCACGGTCTAGAAGATGAAAAAAATACCTGAAAGTCAATCACTCAACCTAGGAAATGAATGCCGGCGTGATCATCACTAGTGAATGATCGACGTGCATCGCATCGCGTCGAGTTACCATCAGATTTCATACCAGACCGAGTTACTAGCTACACCATGCTTAGCCCTCTCTAGAACTCCCTGCTGATACGGTGAGATTACGGATTATCATTTGTTGTGATATCAACTTTTAGCGGGTAGATTTTTGTTGCGAGCATGGAGTATTTTCACTGATATTCCCTCTTATGGACTGAATCCACTCTTTGGAATATCGTGGGACCTAGGTTTCCTCATAGAAGGATATCAGTGAACCGATCCATGCCAACATAACTGTCACCTCGATGGGTCTATTTCACTGTGGGTGTAATATTGTTCTATCGAAAGCATATTACCCTGAAAATCAAGTATATGTAGCTTGAAGGATGATCCATTCTTGAAACCCTTTCGGTGTAAATATCCGCTTTAAGTGAGAAAACTCTGCCAGAAGGATCTAATTATACTCCGTTTGATAACTTAAGAATTCTAACGGAAGAGAACACATCTACCGGCAGGACAAGGTCGAAACAGGCGTTTGACGACAAGACTCAGCAAGGTATACGGGAAGAAACTGATTAGAATCCTGTCTTACTGTTCAGCATGTGTACCAGAATTTGAACGACATATGGGTGTGTTTACTGCACAATCTGTGTTAGGGCTACAGTCAATTAAGCCGAAGGGATATCAACGTTAGACTCAAAGGAGTTCTGTGGCGCTCCTCAAACGAATGCGCAGCATAAAAAATGTTACCCATGGATTTCATCAACCTTGTGTTTAACACATTATAAACGCATTTGAATGCTCAACCTAATGCAATCTTTCATAAGGCATTCAGATCACATTTCGTCGTATTCACTTTGTCTACGATTAGCGCCCATAATTTGTAGCTATAAACTATAGCTGCCTTCCGGGTAATACCTTGATAACCGGCGGTTTGAAACGGAGGACCGATGTTCGTGTTTGGCATTGTGTTCACTTCACTAAATTCTCCCAAAAAGGGTAAAATCGGCATTTTTTACGTTTCGAATCTTGCAGGAAACCATCTGCTGCCAATGAATGATTAGATTTTGAAGAGTGGAGTTCAGTTTGCAAAGTCAGACCACTGAACGCATGTTCACCGCCTACTTCCGTTGAAAAAAAAAGAATTATTGGTCTAGCACTGAGAAGCTCCAAATAGACCGACAAGATCTGTTTGGTTCGATCAACTTCCAAGCTGTGTGTTGAATAACCAGTCTCATGCAACAACATGGAAAACGAGATTAATCAGCTGGGCTATTCTGACCATTTTCAAACGGACCCTCCCATCACTGTCAGTTGTGCAATGTAGGAATGTCGTTCTTTGCACCCACTATAAAGTTTTACCTTGAGAACTATAAACAAGGAGGAAAATCTTGTTCCATGAGTGTTCATCATGCTCTTCTCCCTCGTTATGTGGAGAATGGAGAGGAAACTAATATCAGTTTTAGGAGGGACAATGCGGATAAGTACGCGCCACATTGTAAAACAATAGTAGAGCATATAAACTGAGCACACGGTAAACTTGTGATGCAAAGGTAACAAATTTCCCCACACTTTGTAAATTTAACGCTGTATTGGTTGGCAGAGTTTATCCACCTCCCAGTACTACTTGGGTTAGTGGTGAATCTTGTGAACTCGGTATTGCTGCCCACAAATTATCCACCTTTTCACATTCCATCCACTGAGTTTACAGCATGCTTGCGTCAACCCATTTGTGTGCTGGCCGCCGACCTTACTGCAATTGGCGGTTTATTTCTTAAATCACGCTGTACGGTACATCTGTGGCTCGCTTAGACTGGTAGAAAACAACAGCGCCATATTTCCACATTCAAGTGTGGTCCACTCAGTCCCAGGAATTTTTAAAAGTTACACTGCCCCTTAAAACTGTTTTTTTTTAATACTGAAGCAGAAGAATTATCCAACCAACTAGAGAATGTGACATCTATCGCTGACAGTTTCCATCTTTTACGGTCAGGATCCGTTTGTTTAATGACGTATCATAATTGTTGTTTTAATCATTATAGCATGGTTAAAATAGCCCATATAAGGATGCCTATTGAGTAGCCCCTTATGTGAAGAAACTCACAAGGCAGTAAAAAGCAATCGTTTAGATAAAATGTACATCTGAATACTTCTTGGCGTTGTCTTGGGATGTAACCTGTACTAAGGCAGCTTACAATGGCGTTTTCAACCTCTCTTCTCAAATAAATGACCTTGGCAGGCTTAACTGTCAATTTGTCCACACTTTTTGTGACATCCAGCACCCATTGTGAACGCAACCACACAGTTGTTACAGCGCGTAAGCAACACACACACAACACAATCCCAAGAAAGCATCGGTTCCAACCTCCAGTTACCCCTACCGCACAAGGACGGTGCTGACGCAATCATCGAATAAGTGACCGAACCGTGCTCTGCGCTTAGGGTCGAAAAAAAGAACCAGTATCCTTCAATTCATAACCATCACCTCTGCTGTCCTGTATATAACCGAAACAGCACGGTTCAATGAGGCGCAGGTCCAGTGTCCCACACCAGTATGTTTGCCAACTTTCGCACTCTACGCTAGGTGCGTTTGGACATGTCGCTCACCTGGCCGCTCGTCCACTTGATAATAATGACAGGGCTATCTACTTTGGACCCTTATAACGCGTTTGTCCGTATTAACGACCGCTACCATCAGTTAGTGTCAAAAATCTTAACCACTGACCATCGTCGCTAGTGTCCTAAGTAGGCACGTACTGTCAGAGCACCCGTTTTTGATTCTCCTATGCTCTCTACATGACCAAGATGTTATTGATATGGGCGTTACACACTACTTATATTGTTGCTGAAAATCCTTCGACACTCCACCACCGATTTAGCTCTTCCCGAAGCTCATCAGGTAGGCATAGTTCCAGTCAGCCTTATGTCCCAGTTGAACTCAAATTGCAAGGAATTTGACTTTTACACTCTTCCGCATGCCAGTTTGATTTTGACGGGAGACTCACTTGGAATTCAGCTGAATCTCTCGTTTATGATGTTTACAAGCATTAATCTTCCCAATCACATTTTCAAATCATAAGTGAACATAAAAACCGGATTCAGCGAACCTGTGAAGTGGGCAGAGATACGTTTTCTTTGCCTAACGGAAAGTGCTCTTCTAGGCTCGGCTCCATCCTTATTGTCATCAAGATTAGCCTGCCGAAACCCAGCTCCACGAAGCACTTTGGAATAACGATTTCCGCCCACTATAACACAAATCTAACCTTAACAAAAACATTTCATCGTTCAGCTGTAGCACCCTTTTGGTGCCCAGCTGCCATGCCACACGAAGGAGGCACGAGAACTGGGATACTGCCAGGTTGCCCAAGCCTAGACAGAGGAAATCGAGAGATAGATGTGGGTCCGAACCACGAACCTTCCGGTCGGTAAATTCGCGCTCAAACCACTTGAACCATCTTGTACTACCTTTTTACCCACTCAGGCTGAGGAAGTTATCTACACGAGGAGCATATAGGCGTAGGGAAGTTCCTCGTCAAAAACTGGATGTATCGTCCCCTTGTTATACTGGAGAACCAGCACAATTCATCAAGATTATTGCACAACATTCCGAGATGAGATGTAATTTATTCACATATTTCTGTCTGTAAAGTTTGTATGAAGCCCTCTCAAAACGTTCACGGAGATTTTTTGCATACTCAACTATTTCTTCGACACATTTTATTTGAAACCCGTTTCGCCCATATCACGCGATTTGAATTCGACGTACAATCTGCTCGTATTGAAACCTGCCATAAAGTGGCTCGATGTCTCGTTGTTGGTTATTTATTGACAAATCAACCCCGGGCAAGTTTTCCTGCTTGCTTGAGCCTGTCTATTGCACTGTAGCCATGCTCGTCACCACCTGACATCATCGCAGTTTTTTAAAATGAAAATCCACCCTCGGATGAACAAAGCTCTCTTGGATTTGACTTGGTTGCAGTGAATGAATCGAACACTCAACTGACAGAAAAACATCCTACACCCGAAATATTCTTTGCTTACGTTGTTGGAAGAGTAAAATTACTTCTGCGAAAAGACGGACAAGAATGGGCATAGTATTTGTTTATCGCTTTGTTCGGGACCTCGGCCCCCAAAATCACATCTTCAAGTTGTCTTCGAAAATACAACCTATTATTCGACGCTACATCAAACGTCCACTATCAAAAATTACTTGAGGGAAGCTCTGAGTCACTCCGAAAACACATCAGTCTGGTTGGAGCAGCCTTGTTTTGTCCTGCAGGAGTTCATTCTCGTAGGTTTAGAGCGGGAGTCTCTCATCTACAGCTCAATTCGGCCCGCTGCTCCCGGGAATCAGAATTCAATGCACGCAGTCTGACAGAATCGTAGAATTTATCGAACTGGGTTCAGTCTGTTTCGAAAATGGGGCCACCTCATCTGCTGCATGTGTGATGATTGTCACCAAACAGCCATCAGTAGGGCATTGAATCAAGCAATCTAAATTGACATACAGCTGATCATTGGGCTAGATTGTTGAAATGTTCAACGTTGACCTTCTGTACTTGCAGTGACTTTGTATGTCAACTGTCTGCTTCAACGGATTCGCTGGACAGATGGATCATGTCACATGCCTTTTGCCTGTTTACTGTAGCTGGCTGCCTCATCCGGAAGTGCGGGCAGAGACCAGCTGATTCGGAGGCGATTTTCTTGGACTACTGGCTCGCGAAGGCAGCGGACGATGGAGTCCTCAACTCGAGTGGTCACGTGTTTCAGATGATCAGCAATCGTCCTATTTGACCATGTCGGTTCTTAAACAGAACTGAAAATATTCTACAATTGAATGTGCTGCACACAGGCTGCCTCATGATTCAGTTGGGATGATATTCGAGCTATCGCAGTACATTGTCATAAAGGAGGGATTTTGTTGAGTCGCTCGTGAAAACCAAATTTCTCGAAAATAGTCCAAATTGGGTTCAAGTAGAACGTAAGGTTGACGGAAACTAGGGGACTGCGCCTACCTGATGAGCCCCAAGAAGGGCGAAACCGGTCGTGGGCTGTCGATGAGTTTTCAGCAACCTTGTGAGTAGTTTCCTTTATGGAAAGAACTGAAAATTTTCAGGGGGCAGCTGGAATCGCGCAGATCAAACAAATAATAATTGTGATTGGCGTTCAAATAAATAGCACGTACTCTATTCATCGCTATCTTTTCTATAGATATTGCTGCGCGTTCTGCAAATCGTGGGCTCTTACTCTGATTGTTTCTACACCTCCCGATGCAACCTGTGTGTCACATGATTACGGTGATCTATCACTGTTCCCAGCATGTTATTGAAAAAAGGCAGTGAACCTCCGTGTACCCGAATGGCCTGACCACTGAATTGTTCATAAGTTCAAACGACTGTGAATGTCCAAGATGATCAGTGGGCATTGACAGAGTGAACAAGCCTCACCAGTAGATCACGCGGACAACCGACGGAATCGTTCTACGCCGGATGCCGGGCTACTTTGACGAGCCGTGAGCCACAGGCTAAGTATGTCCTACGGTACGTACATCAAGGGTCATGGATCTGTTACTCTTCTTTAGTAATGTTGGCGGTAATTGAATAGAGAAGTCCTGCGAATAACATGGCTGTTTATCTAGGTTCGTTCAGCGTACTTTCTGTTCGATTCATCACAACCGCACCCACCCACCCAGTACCATTTGAGAAGTTGGGATGACCACGGAAATACCAGTTCCTTCGGGGAAAAACTGGTATTTTCGTGGCCTACAGTATGAGTTGGACTGTTTGTTTTCCTCGCTAAATCCCTGTTCCCCCAACTTAGTATGGTATCCAGCGCAATGGCCAAAGTAGACTTCCACAGGTGAATAGTGGTTCGGTGTTTACGCATTGAGTGTACTGGATAAGAAAGCTTCCCGAATCTCGCCGTCGTTCATATTTCTATTCAACCTTCAGAAGAGATTTGTACAAAAGTGTCTACAAAGCACCCTTCACATCCATCCAATTACAACTAGCAACGATGGACTAATTTACTAACTAACGGAAAGGAAATCGCAAAGCTAGAAAAATTCTACCGAGGTAAACTAAACGCCGTTGACATCAACAGTCAGGAAAGTGGATGAACGAGTGACGGAAAATAAAGTAGCGTTCGATGGACTACTAACTAACGGAAAGGAAATCGCAAAGCTAGAAAAATTCTACCGAGGTAAACTAAACGCCGTTGACATCAACAGTCAAGACAAGAAATGAACGAATGACGGAAAATAAAGTAGCGTCCGGGAAATTTTTCTGGCCGCCTTTGGAAGGCATCAACAACAAGACAGAGCAAACGCAAAAAAGAATATGAATGCTAGTCCAGGACCTTTCGTGAGACGGTCCGGGATCTCCCTTCACAGTAGCTTGACAAGTCTACAGCATCCACTCTTCCATGAAGGTATGGAGGTAAGTTATTGACTTCTTTACTTGTGAACGACCGATATAAGGGGTTTCAAGACACAGACACAGAGATGATCCTGATGGCATTAGTCCAGAAAGGACTTGGGGTCTAGCCGGCTATCAGGCTAGGCATTCAGACCTTTGTCTGCGGAACAATTCCTGAGTGGTATCACTGGACCTTGCGGGCTAGCTTCCTGAAGGTCGAGAATGATGCACTAGGGCACCGGTCTTTTGCATTATCACGTAGAATTATATGTCCTGTGGCAGGTCGTCGGTGCACATACGCTTTGAACCTGTTTGACTCCAGGATTTGCGGAAAGAACAAGTACCGCGAAGTCTTTCTCCAGTGTTTTGAAGCGCACTATGCAAGTAGACTTGACTGCGCGTCCAAAACAAGATACCTTTTAGATCGTCCACCTCTTATAGCAAGTCGCGTTTTGTTTGGGAATTCCGCTGCCGAACACAAACAACAAGGCCTGATTATCAGCAAAGAGGAAAGGTTTGTGCCCTTTTCAGATATAAGAACGAATACATATATCCTGTTTTGAAAAATCACGCCGCTATTTAGTTTCATTAATATCGATAGCTCCTCTGCAAGTATTTTTGGCGGACAACAGGGGGTACGCGTGTAAACAGAGTCTCGCATGTAATTCACAACGTCAACCAATTGTGGTCGAGCTCTCCGTATGGAACACACAGTAGACTGTTTACGATTGGTTCCTCCTTAGAACCAACACCTGCACAATCGACAGGCTTAATGGTCCTCCCGGGGATCGTTAAAACCCGAGAGTAATCTGGCTACTCATTAGTAGTCAGATCTAAACGTAGCTGCCGAAACAAAAAAAGCCTGGCTTACCTCTCTGGAACTTGATTGTTTCCTCACAACTGTTGACGTCTATCTGTTTGGTTCACTCCGAATTTTATGCTAATGAATAATGGCATCTAATCACAGAGCTCACTTAACGGCAAACGGAGCAGACGCCTTCAGTGCAGTACTGCAAACCTAAATGAACCGCATTGAGGTACAGAAAATCAATGCTTATCAAATCCCCCGGTAGCACATTCTACATCAATGAAAGGTTTGTGGAAAACATCTAGACATTTCTTCAGTTATAAGAGGGGTCATTTGCATCATGAATCATATCCGCCATCGTGTGCTCTTGAACAGAATGGTCAACTGCTAATCACACGTCATTTCAGATCCGAAAAAGCTCTACCACTGTGTTTCCAACGGCATGCAGAAGTGGCTTTTGCGCTGTGTCCATGAAGAGATTTCTTGTCAACTGATAGCATCCATTTGTACTCGGTATCTGAACAAAGCGCATCATCAATCTGCCACGCTGATACATTGAAGCCCTCCCTTGGTGAACAATGATAGATTCGGTCGAGAATTTAATTTCAGCAGACGCCGGACATCGATTGTTTGAAGTTCAGCTTCCAGCGCTAACCCGATTGTGTAGCGAAGGTGGCGAAAATGTGCCTAGCAATTGTTGTGGACAACTACGACCAATGAACAGGATATGTTCAAAAAAGGATTATGTTCACAGATGGCGGACAAAGACAGAAAACACTAGTATCTGAGAGAGAAGCGATTCTTCGATATCTTACCGACTATTTTATGAAGTGGACAAAGTCGCTCACAGGGCTTAATCATATTAACCAAGATACCGTCGATAATATTGCCAATTGTAATAGTAATACCTATGAAACAAATAGACGACCAGTTGATCCACCAATAGTTTGAATGAACATTTCCCCCACAAAAATTACTAACCGAACCGTATGTTGATGAGTTGCCAGTGATGATCCGTTCCTCATTTTTCTGCTCTCAACATCTTACTTGTAGGTCAGTCGTATCAGTACGATGCCGTCACATAGAACTTCAAGAATAGACACAATCAGGAACTCTGGGTGTTTGTACAAAAATTGATAATCGTGGATGATTCCTCGGAACTCTGTTGTAGGGGTAGGATGAAGCACACAGCGGGATGTAGTCCAGGGCCAACGGAAGCATATGTACACTCAGTGGGATCAGTTCGTTCGAAGGCATCTGAAAAAGTAGGAAGCGGTGGTTGTGGTAGCCTGGCACATAAGCGACCATCATAATGGCGTTGGTGAATCATTGGAAATAGGATTTCACCATGAGATATTGTAATAAAGAGCTCTTTTCTCTTTGCAGTCATTCATCATCATCGTCATCATCATAAATTATGGGCTGTAAGAACCACGTACTCATCGTGCAGTGGTTTTAGCTTCCACAGTTTAGTTCTCCGATGATTTAGAGAGGTGGGGTAGGTGGCTGTGCATTGAAGGCGGGAGCTGACAAATTGGTACGTAAGTACAGGTCTGTCAGTGGGCTGTCAGTTGGGGGGATTGGGAAGGGAGCTATGCATTAAGACAATAGCTTGGATGCACGGGCGCCATTGAGGGCGCGAATGGGCCATGTCTGACAATGTTTCCAACGGCTGATGTTGCCCCTCTCGGTCCCCAACCAGGGGGACGGCAATGACCAGCGCAGCTGAGTTTCCTTACAATGGATCACACTCCACTACCAAGTCATTATTTGACATCCCCTAGCTCGTTTCCACCCTGGGTGTCGTTCTGCAAAATGAACCTTTCGATGAAGTCGATCGACTGGCATACGCAGCACGTGGCCAAGCCAGAGCAACCGATAGAGTATGACCAGTTCATCCATCGTGGGCGAGTTATTTCTTCCGAATACCATTCGGCGTATTTCAGCATTACTGATCCGGTGTTCCCACCAGACTCAGGCAATACTCCGGTAAGAACTAAGAGTCTTTGCACTTCATTATCAGCTATGGGGGCCGCGTACTTGTCGTGGAGTGGTTGCGGCTGCCACAATTTCGTCCACCGTTGATTTGGGGTGGGGTTGGGTTGGGTAGGTACCTGCGCATTGGAGACGGGAGATGGTAAGTTGGTGCATGAATACACGGTTATCAGTGGTGTCAGAAAGTCATCACCTCTAATAGAATTCAGACCAAATACATTCGAACCTAAATCCTTCTGGTCTCAACTGAGTCGAGCGCACGAGCGGTTACCTACATGAGCTGATAACTTATGATAATGATAATTGATTGTCGATGATTTTGAGTGATGAATTTATCCCTCCCGAAACAAGGCGACCACCAGGGTGGCGGCTTCTGAGGTGGCCTCTCATTTAGAAAAATTTACCTACACCAACAACATTTACCCGGTATCGGAGCTTGCAACAAAAAGTTTATTTTAGTCCAATTTGTTGATTTTTGTCATACTTCGTGCACTAGTCTGAAAACACTCATTAATTTAATCGATAGATTCAATAAAATGTTTTGGTTTTTGCGTCGTTGTAAACATTTTCGGCTACTCATGGGCTGAGTGGTGCTTTATCAACGTCAGTCGGGGTCTGTTCCTCCTTCCAAAGACATTTGTTCTGTCTAAGATTCCTCTCAGCAAGGACGAGATCGTAATTCAAACTCCCAACCGACTTGTGGCAAGATTCCGAAAACAGTTTAAGGGTATCTTAGCCAGAGTTAATTAAAAAATTGATTTACCCGGCAGTCGGCTTCTTATTTGGGTTTGACGTACTTAAAATTCGGAATCCCATTGAAGTAGCATGGGTCTCATCCAAAAACAGCCGACTAAACAAAATTTGGTCACACACTACCAAATCAAGGGGCCTCTAAGTTCAGCCTTGAGCTGAAAGACAATCTGTTACTTATTTTACCCCTTATTTATTATTTACCCTTTTATTCATTCGTTTTTTATTCTACTATCATTATTTTATTATTTTTCTATTTTATTGTATTCATGTTGTGATTTTACAGTCAATCCATTAAGATTCTTACGACCTAGAAAATACTAATACTCTGATTTGTTCACAGTGGTGATGTAAATGCGATCGATTAAGCAGTACGCACGTTATAAAATCAGTACAAAAATAGGCCACTGCTTATTACGGGACTAAATCCACCATTCCAGTTATTGTCCTTTGGACAAGCTGGTCTAATCAATACTTTTTCGGCAATAGCTAAGATTACTGAGTTCATATCACGTGCCAGTATCGTGATTGAAGCATTTGGTTAGGGCTATTGGCATGTCTGCATCACGTGTCGTGCCATCGATGAGGTTTCCTTCCTCTCAACATCTATCCGTGTCGTTGGTTGAATTAGTCATGATGATAAACGTTCACGGACTTAAAAACATTTAGTAGTCTTAGCGAATGTACACTCATTTGCAAACTAATTTGGTTTTTCGAGAGACTCACCTGCAACCCAGCTGAATCTCTCGTTTGTGATGTTCTCAGGCAGCTGAATGTGCTGCACCAGGCCGCCTCATGTTGCAGTCGCTACGATATTCGAGATATCGCGATACATGTATATATTTGTAATGTAACGCCAAAAGGTTGCTGCAAATCCGTCGACAGCCAACAACCGGGTTCCAAGTGAGTCTCTCGAAAATCCGAATTAGTTTGCAAATGAGTGTATTTCGCAAATTTCGTGCAATTCGGTTTCAACCAAAACCTACGGTTGACGGAAACTCGGGGGCTGTGCCTAACTGATGAGTCCCAAGAAGGGCGAAATCGGTCGTGGGCTGTCGACTAATTTTCAGCAACCTTATAATTACTGAATTGAAATAATTTGGTTCTTGTTGTTGCTCGCCTCCTCGCATGGCGGTAAACGCCAGTTGAGGACAGGGGCAAAACCCTGGATTCTGGGGCGGGGTGACTAATCACCAACGATGAAAAGTCTCTTGAAAATATGGCGGATAGTATCGCCGGGGACTAGCCTTCCTTCGGCCGTCTGCGTGATGGAATTCTGTAGATACTAGGGTAAAACTGCGGCAATGTTGCAGGATATAGGTAGCTTGGATGAGTTGCTTGATTGTGGGTCTGTTCACCGAGCTTGGTAACTACACAGCAGGCTCGGCCAAAATCCAAACAGAGTAAAGCTAATCTGAGAAGGCAGGGTGAGCATAAAATTGTCCTATATTGTGGTACGAAAGTGAGTCGAACTAAGGTCATGTGTTAAGCTTCCAACCGATAGGAAAATCATCATTCATGCTGCGCTCGGCAATGGCATACGACTTTGGCGTTGTATGCATCTGCGGGACGTTGGACCAATAGCATGACAGAGCTTACGCGGAATTCATAAGGAAATTGACCAGGTTTGAAATATGCTACTTTAGCCGAAACGAAGGGAAGGATACAAACCGAGTGGAACCGCTACTGCATGGGGGAAAATAAATTCCCTAAGGTCATCAAGTCATCCTGAAATGACAATACCATAAACAAGGGTTTCAAGTGGATGTTTAGCTCAGTTCCTCAGCTGAATTTGCAAATGAAGCTCTGTTGCAACATAACTCGATTTAATGTTCAAGAATGAAATGAGACTGATGGAAGCTCGGGAGTTAGACAAACCTGATGAGCCCAAGAAGGGTATTCGTCTGACTGAAGTTGCCCTCGACCATATGACGTCATAGGAAAAAAATACCTCTATTACAGATATCCTCTACGGAACCTGTCAGGTCACTTAGGCAGTGTTTTCTTACTCTGAAAGTCGGCATTTCGTTTCTCCGGTTTGCCATGGTCTAGTGTATTTCCAAGGTGGACCGGCCCTGACTCTTCGAGAACGGTGTGGCAAAAGTCTTTGATAGGATCGGCAAGAAAAGATCAGAACGCGATACTAGTACGTGGGTGAGTCCCGTGTTACTCAGTTCTTGGCAGCTCAGGTGTTTTGCGGGCTTGGTTGTTTCTCTGCCAGCTTTCCATCACCAACCCAAATGACATCATTGCGTAGTTGGGTAGTGGGGTGCCTAAACACCAACGCATTCGACCTACTGAGACCTTAATGAGCTCCACAGCCTCTGCCAGCTTTCCGTCACCAACCCAAATGATATCATTGCGTAGTTGGGTAGTGGGGCGCTTAAACACCAACGCATTTGACCTACTGAGACCTTAATGAGCTCCACAGTCGAATTCGTTTAATGGACTTTAAGTGCTCCAATAAAACTTCGAGCGCTTCTATTCCTGGGACTTCTCCACCCATGGCGTCGTTAAATGACCAGGAACAGTTCATTGTCTAGCTAAAGATTCATTATCGTTTAGTCCACTTCACACGTTCACTGGAAGGACAGAGGGCACCTGTGTCATATTGAATAATGCCAGTGACTAATTTTTACAGTATACTCTATTGGTTTGTATTTTGCACTACAAAAAAGCAGTGATATGGGCCGGAACAACTAGTTGAAGTATGTCATGAAATCACTGTGGTATGTTCCATGAATCCTGAACAGAAAGTGTACCTTGTCGGACACAATTGGGTCGTAATAAACCTCATACTAAACTACATAGGCGCACGTGATGAACCTCTATACACATACTAGGCTGTATAAAGTGCTTTGGCAAGAATTACAACAAAACCTCGTAATTCTCACGCAACGCAAAACCTCCTGACGAGAATATCCACACGTTCCGATGTGACGTTAAGGTACGCTGAGAGATGTGTGGTTCTCGCTATTGCGCACATCACTACTGTGATCCAGCTATAGGACAAATTTGAATGGATGTCTAAAGATGCTTCTTAAGTGGTAAGTGAAACCTGACTAGAGCTCGTTGGCTACTGGTAAACGAGTGGATGGTTCTGCCTGAATGGTCACCTAATAATTACAATAATAATGGTAATAACAGTAATCGTTCAGCCGTGGTGCATAAATGCTGTGCAGCTCAATGGGATACTACCAGCTTGCTCGGGCTTAGACAGGAGAAATCGATAATTAGGCAGCCACCTAATTGCTGTTAGTCATGGTCGGATTTTGAAATTCCAAGCCACAAGGTGCCTTCTATCCTCACTGAGGCTTATCAAATCAATTGTAGAATAAAGTGCATTCGCTAGATGTGCATCGGCTGTGGCACGGTAGGATGCTTAATAAGAAGAGATATGCCGGACTGAAACCAATGTGGTGACATACTACTGAATAATTAGTGGTTACACTGGTTGACCGCAAATCGTCTTCACGAATATTACTGTAAATGGGCATCCTTAAATCATAAACGCGGAATACAGTAATATGCTTTCTAGAATGCATAGATTGTTTAAAGAGCAGTAGTAACTAGAATCCAAGTGGTCTACTCAGCACTCACCAGCATAACAGACTCGAAGTTGAACGGGAAAGGTGTGCAAAAGCGAGCAGATGTGTAATATCTGAAAACACTTGATAGTATATTGTAAGTGGTGGTGGACGACGGTCAGTTGGACGAAAATGGCCAACCTCAACCCTGTCAGTTTGTCAAATTGGGTATACTGTAAAACATTCTTTGTTCTCTGGGAAGAAAGTCCAAAGCATAAGTTTGTGCAGCAACTGAATGACTCTGAATATCTTGTGCCAGACAGTCATACAAAAAGAAACATTGTGAATGAGTCAATTACTGCATGAAGCAAGTTCGTCGACCAGCTAGGTTCCAGATGAGTCCTTCGAAAAACCACAGCAGTTTGCAAATGAGTGTATTTGGCTAATTTCGTGCAATTTAGTTTCAAGTGGAACATAAGGTTGACGGAAACCCGGGGACTGCGCCTACCTGATGAGCCCCAAAAAGGGTGAAACCGATAGTGGGCTGTCGATGAATTTTCAGCAACCTTATGAGTAGTGCATTACGAGGGTTCGTCTGCTGTTGGTTGCAGATTATGCATAAGTTGATGTGTTTTCCTCGTACCATACTAAGGGACGTTCTCGGTGTGTTTCCAGCCCGTTCCCAGATTCTCATTAAGAAGAATTGTGTTTCCGAGCTAGTTTTACTAGGAGCCATGCACACTGGAATAAGTCATTGACGAATGTCTGTGGTTTTTCGTGCTACTGACGAAAAAAAGTAGCTTGAATTGTCTGCTTGCATATTTCTATGTGTATCATCACGATGTGCACTAGATCAGCAACTCCATTTAATAAATCAATCAGGCAAGCAATCGATCACCCCGGGGAATTTCCAATAAACCGAATAGTAACAACAGATTTCTAACACTGAAGGCGTTATTCGGTGTTTTGATGATGGTAGAACATGCGCACCATTGTCCTCCACTTTTTACTCCCTCGCATAAATCGGTCAACGAATCCGACGAGACCGTCATCCACCGACTGCGTAGGTAAACGGTTTGGAGGTTGAAACAGCAGGATCAGACCTTAGAAGTGTATATGAAGCTGAGGTCAGTGGCTCCCGTGTTACCCGGTCAGTCAGACAACAAACCTACCAGTGCAATCATGGTTGAAGGCGAGTGGTTTGAATGAACTAGAAGCAGGGATTTCCGCCTACTTCCTCTTAATCCAGATTTCCACATTTTAATGGAAAACCGGTCCATCGGTCTGATCCAATCACCCGGAACTATGACATTGTTACAAAACACAAGGCAATAGATTTTTGTTTCCATGACTGAAACTGTCGTAATATTACCCAAAAAATTGTCAGATTAGTGCTTGAATCCCCTGGGGACCTGATGTTTTTGCAAGAACTAGACTTGGAATTCAAGCGGATAGTTTCAGTAAAGACGTGGGGTTAAATTTCACACCCATAGCTTGATAACTGTACGATTCTCCGATAGGATCGACTACTAGCTGGACAAATCTTTCTGTCCACAAAAAGTGAAATGTCTGCATTAGTTAGCAGTCGGCTATACCAAAAATCATACTTTAAATGTTATTCACCAGCCAGACAAGCTGGTCGGTAGACGCATTGTGCAAACTGAGCAGTCTGAATATGGTGATCAAAGGGTCCTGGGGTCAATCCTTTCACGCCCACTTCACGAGTCTGAATAAAGAAGAACGCAGTTGTGTGGCTGGACTTTTTAGATTTCGATCACACCTTGAATTTGCATCCACACCACTCTTGCGTGAACGGTTCTTCTGCCTTGGTACGACTATTTCCGTGGAGCCCTATCAAATTGAGGAAGCACTCGATTTTAGTTTCGTCCTATTAGGACTCATCGGCTATAACGAGTTTTGGATTCAGAACAAAAGCTGTCAGCCTTCTAGTTAGTGTCTCCTCGTTTTGACCCCTTTATTTCACAGCAGTAATGCAACAAGACCGGCCTAGTTATCTGAAGAGTGGGCCGAGGTTGAATTAGTTGCTATGGCCTGATAGTATCTGTGATTTTCAACAGACCTTGATCAAATAGCCGGCAGCTAATTGCTTCGGATGTGAATGGCCACCCAGCACAGAATAAGAAATCCAATTCCGTAGAACTTCCCACGTCCGTCGAGAAGAAACAGGCGTATAAAATCCAGAAACGGAAGAAAGGATGAACAATATAGGTGCTCTTCAAGGCGCTGTAAGCGCTAGCACAGTCAAGACTGGAACATCAGGCACAAAGTGTTCATCATACTGGTCATGTGTAAAATTCCATGACAGGAATGTACACTCGATGCCATGTTTCACTCATAGAAGTGTCGTAAGTACGCAGAGAGTCCGAGCAAACACAAGTCACCAACTGTTAACTTAGGAAGTCCCAGTCCAATTACAGCCTTGACATGTTCAGGAAAGCAGATCCCTCGATAAGAGATTATCATCGGTTGATGGACCAAAACGTCAACATCACAACCGATTGCACTTTGGGCTGGGGTGATGCGTAGGAACAATCAAAAACACCGTACTTCTGCTTTTTTCCATTTCACACACTCACTCCGCAGTTGCTCGGAGTTGCTCGGCTCTCCCAAATAGCAATTAGGTCATCCTCGACGGAGGACGTCGACGCTGGTGCTCTATACTCCTCAAAGACGGTCTATCCCAGGCGATGGAGATATTTCGCAAGTTCCTTTGCAACCCGATTATGATGATCACATCTAGCGTCCTGCGTGAGGCGACAGAACTGCAGACTTTGCACATCACAGTTTCCACGATAGAAGTTCATCTGACCACCATGACTTCGCCTGACGCTTCTAATTCTCGTCCAAACCAGGCTGCATCGGAGCTAGATAACGCGGATGAATATCCTAGGAAGCACTCGTCCTGGAATTGCAAGCCATCGATTCGGGAGAGACAAAGCGACCGACTCTCGAAAATCCTGATCGACAAAGTGGTTGTGCAGACCATCTCCGGGTGAGAGTGCTCCAAACCCCTCGGCAGATCTGACAATTTTGTCATGCGAAACCGAATCGAACGCTTTCGAGATATCAACAAACGCCAAGCTGAGGTTAGAAGCAGTCGCTGAAGAGTGACGAAGCAGAGCATACAATAGCGATGTGGCTTCCAAACAGCCGTCTCGATGCAGAAATGCAAACTAAAGCAAGTACCTTATGGAAGCAACGGACAAGAATGGATGACACGGAGATCGGTCTCAGTTGATCTCATGAAGTCGGATGTGGGACCTTCGGAACTAGAGTAATACGGGCTCGACACAGATGTGGGGGACAACCCCCAGATAACAAAAATAAGTTGAAATACCCAGCGAGCACATTAGCATTGAACCGGCGGAGCGTCCTGGGTGTGAGCTTGTCCAGGCCTGGGGAATTGCAAGCCATCGATTCGGGAGAGACAAAGCGACCGACTCTCGAAAATCCTGATCGACAAAGTGGTTGTGCAGACCATCTCCGGGTGAGAGTGCTCCAAACCCCTCGGCGGATCTGACAATTTTTTTCATGCGAAACCGAGTCAAACGCCTTCGGAATATCAACAGGTGCCAAGCTGAATTTGGAAGCAGGCGCTCAAGGGCAATGAAGCAGAGTGTATAACAATGATGTAGGTTCCAAACAATTGACTCGATGCAGAAGTGCAAATTGGAGTAAGGGCGGTTGCAGTCTACGGCTCCAGAGGTCAGCAAGCACCTTATGGAAGCATCGAACAAGAATGGATGACAAGGAGATCGTTCTCAGTTGATCCGGTGAAGTCGGATCTAAGTTCTCCAGAACTATAGTAATGCGAGCCTGATGCACATGCGGCGGACAACCCCCAGTTAATAAGAGTAAGTTGAAATACCCAACGACCGCGTTGGTATTAAACGGGCGAAGCATCCTGGGAGTGCCCTTGGCCAGGTCTGGGGACGAATCGCCGATTAAACGAATCGTACGGCTGACTTTCCCAACGGTAGCTGGCTCGATTAAACTCCGTTCGGGTTGGTGCATTGCGTGACTTGGCCAGCTATCCAGGCCTTTTGAAGCAGAGGGCCCTTGTTCCCAGTACTGCTCGGCGTTCAGAAATAGGCTGCAGCTACCTTTGTGTGGATCTTTTCGCGACTCATGGAGCGCAGTAGGCGCTACAGTTTCGTCTTTGGTAAATATAAGCTCTGGATGGCGGCGTAGTTGGCTCGGCGGATCTGCTCTCGGTTGGCCGGCGCACGATGGGCTAGCTGGAGACGGCGTCAGAAGACAGGATTCAAAGTGTGTGAAAATATGATGGTGGTCCGGAAATGAGAGGAATTACCCCGGTGCCCCGGTCAACACTAGCGAGCGGACTGTCAGTATGGGATTCCAAGAGTGACATGGCGCAATCCACGGTTTACTTAGACCAGACGCTGTAGCCATTAACTTCAGGCGAATGGTTTGGTCAGGGCCACAAGATGATAATTAGCCCATTTGTGCTTGCCAGTTAAGCACACGTATCCTGATTTTGATGCTGACAGCCGAACAACCGGGGAAATATTGTTCCAAACTCACGAACAGCGCGGTTTGCGTGTAGCAAGACGGATACAAATTGTTAGCCAGACAAAAAACTGCTTGTGACTCTTGTTTGGACCAGCGGATACGGGAATTCTTCACTCGACCAAGCCTACCTGCATTATGTTGGATGGGTGTGCGTGCCGGCGGTGTTGACTGAGGCCAGTCTTTGTCGAAAAAAGGCAGAAACAATCAATGCAGACCAGGTGGGTGACCAGGTTCGTGCCAACATCTTCATGGACGTGAACTCGACGGTGAGCTAACAAGTCAGCTCTCGATTCTCAGCACTCGCCGCATTCCTCACACGTGAGCCCCACGAGTCTCTCCTGTGTACTGGGTCTTTGTCGAAAAAAGGCAGAAACAATCAATGCAGACCAGGTGGGTGACCAGGTTCGTGCCAACATCTTCATGGACGTGAACTCGACGGTGAGCTAACAAGTCAGCTCTCGATTCTCAGCACTCGCCGCATTCCTCACACGTGAGCCCCACGAGTCTCTCCTGTGTACTGGTTGGAACTGGTGTGGGGGCGCCAGATGATTTGTATGGTAAATTGTCGAAGGTAAAAAACAGTGTAACTAAACAGCCATGTCTGGAGTTGCTAAACTCTCATCTCACCCAGACTAACGTCCAGGCTACCCGGTTGGCACCACGAGGATGTGGCTCAGTGCGATGAAGTAGCTCTCAACAAACAAAACTAAATTGACTCCATTTATCAAACAGTAAGACCAAGGGAACTCCATACTCCATACTCTAGCTCTAATCTGCCGAAGAAAGCAAACAAGGGACTCATAGAAAAAGCAAAAACCAGCCAAATCAATTTGATTCACAGAGGTGCCAAGCCAATAAATCGAAGTACAGACAGACGCAGGGACACCAGCCGTTAAAATGGAGAAAATAGGGCAGTCAAAACAACTGATCACTTTCAAAATCAGACCACAACGCAGAGCAGATTGAGAGGAGGCCGATCAAAATTAAGGAAGTAACAACTCAAAACAGAAGGCATTGAGATAACCTATCGACTCAAGGCATTGGTATAACAGACGGATAAACGAATTCGGTCAGTCAATCACATTAAGAGATAACGGATAACCTTCAAACGGTATATAAACGCACTCAGGAAAAAGAGAAAGTACTCACTCTGTACTGCGCCCCTACGATATCTCCTCATATGGATGCAAAACGCTCGCAATTCAGTTGCCAAGCTCCGCGAACATATCGAGAGCTACCTGATTGACAACAAATAGCCCGCTACCAGGTTCGCTCTGTTTTTAGTCTATCGGATGAGAGCATACCACGAATTCCGTCAGTTTCATTTTGCTCTTTACCACTAAATTGAGCACATATAAGACAAGAGCGTTAGTTTCAGACTAATTTATTGATTGCTTGAAGCCCAAATATACTGTAACTTAATTGAAACTCGACTGTATCTGCTTGCATATGAATCATATGACTTCATGTGCACCTCTCTCTCTCTCCCTATTCCAGGTACCCAGGTACCACGAGCCCCAGACACGAAGGAGTAGCCCGTTTGTACACTCCTCCCTGAGTGACCTCGACCTATTTTTTGTACCTCATGTGACTTGTGCCTTGGTTTCGGTTTCAATATACGCATGTTGTTGTTGGCATCCCACGCTACAGTTTTACAACCTCATGACGATTTGCCGATGGATTTCCATCGACGTTGCCAGTGGCCTATCATGATAATAGAAACTAGGACCTGTTACTGAAGGACAATACAGAAAAAAACTCCACCATGCACTTCACCTAGTCACTACCAAGACAACCTAACCCTCCTTGGAATCTCAGTTTTTTAAACACCCATCAAATTTTCAGTTTTAGAGTCGAGTATTGACAACAGGCAATGGACAAAAGTTATTGTGATTAGTTGACGAAAGGAACTTAGAATGGACTGGTTGTTGTTGTTCTTGATTACGCGATTTGTACATCTTTTTTCCCCACGTAAATCTGAACAGTTCCCTTCCGGTCTTGGCCCAGTTATTCCCGTTAGTTCACTTCGGGGTGAGGATGCACTAGACTCGAGTATTTTTTGTGTAAGGTATAATCAGTTAATCACCAACTGATGAAAAACTGTACAGCAAGCCGCAAACTGCCTGAAAGTGTCAAACGAGTAGCACGGCCAAGACAGTTTGATCGGTTTAACAGCCTAGTCACATCGCTCAAGGGGGAACACATTTGTCTGTTCAGATATGCATCCAGCATCTACTGTGAGAGGTTAGTGGTAGCACGCTAGCCTTGCAGTCAGATATTCGGGGTTTGAATCCCGACATGGCCAAGCAAATGCATTGCTGATGAGCTCTGATGTGAGCGCCACTCAAGGTTAACGCTTGTTGACATAGGTATAAGCCAACGAGAACAGTTTGGGGAAGACAGAAAATGGTTTACGAGGGTGCAAGTTCTAATGAAAAATACTTTCGGTCGAAGTATCCTGGCTGGTATGTGAAACTAGAATACGATTTGTGCCAAGTAGTAAGTGATAGGAACTTTGCATTTCTGTCATGCATAGACGCAGTGAATTGAGAACCACGACGTCAATGCTCTTAAATGAGTTAATATGCTGACCCTGAAGTGACGCCACAACCCCAATTCTTTACAGTTTCATGGTAGGCAACTTGATGGATGTCTTGATGGTGACCGTTCTTATGGGGAAATGCTGTCACGCTCACGGACACACACAGCTTTTGGTATCATTGCGTAACCAAGACTACCAAACAAGACGTGGTATAGGTGAGAACCCGAACAATTCCTGTAACGGCATCAATCCTATGAATGTGGTGTGTAGTAGACAGTGTGACATTTTGCAGCAAACAAGGGATAGCTCGTCCGTTCTACGAGCTCGACAAGATAGAAGCTTCCTGCTTCGGTACACTGTTTTCTACATTTTAGTGCTTTTAAATAAGCCATATGAATTTTACTAAATCTAAAACTTGCTTTTCCTACCTCACTGACACTTGGTACGTTTTATGCCTGCTCAGATGTGTTTTCCAATTTTTTTTGTTACAAACTGTGTTCAAGTTATCAAAGAATGTGTCCAAGGAACTGAATATAATGATAACTGGTCGATAGTTGTTGAGATAGCAGAACAGCGATTGTGGTTGGTCGAGAGTGTCTAGACAGCAGTGTTGCGCTTGGTTCAAGGCATTCAAATCTGGCAGGCTGTGATCGGCCATCGCCTATCGACCATTGATCCGAAGTCAGTCATAATGTTGGATTTCTGGCTCTCGCCTTCGCCTGGTACACTGATTTACAACTGCGCGAAAAACTGCTAGTGCTGCGTGAGTAAAGTGACCCATATTGTAATCAGTAACGTGTTGCCTAAGACATGATAAACTCGTAGGTATGCATTTATTCGACGAAAGCTCATGCATAATCTACCAAGCTCGTCTGGGTTCTGATCCCGGTTACTTCGGCTATCTGGTCGGAAACTCAATACTTCCGCCTCCATAAATTATGATTGATTATCGATCGCTGGCACCGTCGACCATTCGTGGTCGATAGGCTTGAAATTTGGGTCGCAGCAGACAAACGGAAAACCACACAGACTGTGTCGTATCATTCCGTGCTTATTGCTTTCACTGGAAAGAACCAACAAGGGCTCAACGGAACGGGTTCTGCTGACCTCTGTACAAAATTTCTCATGTCTGGCAATACGAAATCTTGTCACCGATTGCTGTTTTTAGAGTAGCAGATTGCATTATATCTGAAGTTGAGGTTGAAATTTTGTAACCAATCTTTCGGACTGCCCAAAAGACATTGAATTTGGAAAACTAAGTAAGAGCTAGGAAAGTGGCACATGGGGGCAACGCCGTTGCCATTTAGAGTAATTTGCTGGCATTTACGTAAATTTAGTGAACAGTCTTAACACTGTAACCACTGGTTTCAGTTACACTATAAACACTACTCTGAAATCGTCACTCCAGAACGAAGAAGCATCCAATGAGTCCAGTCGTAGTTGGGAAGCTCGGAGACGTCGTAATCTAACAGTAAGACAACGAGAAGAATCAGGCCCTACTGAAAGTATTGCTTGCCTGCGCAGAACTTTGTCATAGAGAAACTGCCTATCGTTAGGTACCGGAGAGATCGACGGAAGTGAAGCTGTCAAGAAAGAATTCAAGACGGCGAGGCTAGTTAGGACTGTTAGGACCTGATTAGGGTATAAGTCGGATAATTTACGAACATTCTGATTATTTTTGGACAAATGCTCCGTTTGTTAATAATCTTGCTCCAAACCGAATTAAAAGCTATTAGGAGACTCCTCGGAAGGTCCACAATATTACAACAAATATCTTTATTCAGTTTGTACTTACGACTTTGCGTACTGTGGTTAATTAGTCCCAAACACCCACCGGATTCGCTTGCTTTTGTCGATGGTGAGGCGTAAAGACGGTGAAGCACAAAATGGTGTTTACTAATGCGGAATTCATGGGGATATAACTTGAAAGAGTATAAATGTAGGGTGTAGGTAAAGAGCCAAACTTTTTGTTGACATGGAAACATGAGGTGTGAAAGTGATGCACGGATTGACTGGTGAGGAAACAGGACCTCAGTCCTCTCAAGAGGATCCAAATGCCAGAATTCAGTTATGAACGGAAAGTGGAGTTAGCCGAACGTTGAGCAAAATTTACTTGCAGGAAGCAGGATAACGCTGAGCAACCAGTGCTCAAGTTGTGGTTCGAATTTGGTCAACCATGTCACGCAAAATGAGCATTTCTGACATAAGCTCAACAGGCTACTCGAAAACTCTCTGACAGTCCACGAACGGTTTCGTCCCTCCTAGGATACCACCATAAACGAAAGATCAGGTAGATTCAGTTGGGTCACTTTTCAAAATCAACTTAGTCTAAAAATGAGAGTTTTTTAAATTCTACACGGTTCGGATTCGAACGGAACAAAAGGTTGATGGAAACTCAGGAACTACGCCTACCTAATGAACCCGAGGAAGGACAACACCGGTGTTGAGCAGTACAAGAGTTTACTGCAACGTTGCGAGTAACGTGTTAGATCCAGAATCGCCAGCATTGAAAATCTTGCTTATCGTATCATCTGAAACATGAGGCGGCCTGACGGAGCACACCCAGTTGAAGAACATCATAAACGAGAGGTTCACTTGAGTCTCCCGTGAAAGCCAGATTGATTTGTCGCCATCAGTCCAATTTGGGTTCAAGTAGAACATAAGGTTGACAAAAACTTGGGGACTGTGCCCACCTAATGATCCCCAAGAAGGGCGAAACCGATCGTGAGATGTCGAAGAGTTTTCAGCAAACTTATGATTAGTGCATTATGAATATACATGCCTCGCGATATCTCCAATATCGTACCCACTGAAAAATCAGAGACGGCCTGACGCAGCACATTCATTTGAAGGAGAATATCACAAGCGAGATATTCGGCCGTAGTTTCCTGTCAACATCAAATTCGTACGCAGATGAGTGTGTTTGTCGGAAATTTCTGACGTTCACAACTGTTGGCAGCTCTATATGGATAGTTTTCAAATCTCCACGTAAGTGTCACAACACACTACCCCAGGACGGCTATGATAATCAGCAGGCTCGAACATGCTTACGTTATTGCAACCATCAGAATTTTCATCCTGAACGCCTTCTTACAAACCTCCCACCTTACTCATACATCGGGTGCAGTAAAAACAGAAGAGGACAGCTCCTAATGCCTAATGCCTAATGTATTCTACCAACGCGCCCATGTAATCCGCATCAAATTCGTGCTATCTTTGTAGGATATCCGGATTGGCTGGCATTCTGACCAATCAGGGCATGACTTCGTTTGGTCCGTGCCCTGCACGTGACATCCGTCCAAATGATGATGTTAGGTTGTTAGGGCCGGCTGGCCTCCGGACGAATGCCTACTTGCAAATTGGCAATCCGCGTTGCTCACCTTTGCTCCGTTGTAAGGAACAGCTGATAACGGTGGAACAACGATACCCTTATAAAATTAGCTACTGCTGTTTCCGAGCACAAGACAGTTGGGCACCCAACTGTTGACATCGCGTGTCAGTTGTTATTCATCGTGCGACAAAACACTCCAGCCGTTCTTAAACTGCTCCAAAAAATATCTGCTACATATGTTTAAGGTCTCATCTGGGAACAGGCCATAACCGAAATTTGAGGTCAGTGTTTTAGGACTTCTCACGGAGTTTCTCAGAAAAAACGTTGGGCTACATGCACATTTTAAACAAAACTCTAGGAAGTCCAACGACTTTCAACCGTCCTCTGGGTATTCCTAGCACCATTGAATTTTAAAGATAGGTCAATCTGTCAATTTCTTCGTGAAATCTATGAATGTGATGGACGGTGTTTGCCAACGTGGGACTACCTTGGCAGTGTTTTTCGCGTGCATTCCTTACCCCGGTGCCTTGAACTGCGCAAATGTCGGAAAAGGCCGTGTGTGCAATCACACTGCTACATTTATACAATTGTGGAAATACAGCATCCATCGGACCGGAAAGTATACTAAAGAAGAATTCCATTCCAGCACGTGACACTGCTCACAAGGTCAATGACAGTTCACTCCAATATATCAGTTCAGCTGAAGCACGACACATTCCATTCCATTTGAAGATTATTATAAATGACGAATTCAGCTGAATGTCAGTTGAGTGCCCGGTTACCACAAACCTACTTTGTAAATGAGTATTTGTCACAATACACATGATACTTTACGTACGACATTCTAAGTGGTTTAGAAAGTTACTGTAGAAATTTCCAGTATAATAAGCCATAATACACTGGAAGAACGCTACTCAAAGAGTTTCAAGAAACTCGTCCACAGCCAAAGATCTGTTTTATCTTTCTTCGGACTGACCACTAGGCGCAGTCACCGAGTCAACCGTGTTTGTGCTACTGGAACCCAAATTGTATAAAATTCGCTAAATGCGTCCACTGGCACACCAATTTGGTGCAAAAACCCAGCTGAATCTCCTTCTGTCCAAAGGCCAATATCCGATATCCGACATATCGTAGTATGTCTATCGTAGTATGTTTACTTGAAATAATACTACTCATACAGTCTCCAGTTGGAATTAAACTGGTGTGCAAACGAGTGTATTTTGTTCGTGAATAAGTCGTCCTTTTTGAACAAGTCGTCGTGACACGACGGCTGCATTACCAATATCAGTGAAAGGAAGAAGGCCTTCGCTGCGGAGTTGTTTATTAGGGAAACACCCACTGAATAGTTACAGACTATTGGAAAGGGGAGAAAACTCTCATATGCATCTTCTTTACAAAAACTGAACGCTCCTTGAAAGCTCCTTCCTAAACTTTCCTGGGGATTCAATGATTGTTACTTAAATGCAAGAAAATGCTACAAAGCGACTCCACAAATTCCGTAACAGATCTCACTTTTCAAGAGACATGAAGCGGATTTACGAGAAGACACTACTCACATGCCTCATCAGTAGCATCCCCGTTACACCAGTTCGCGTTTCTCATGTGCTAGTTTGCTTTGTTTGTTTTAGCTCACTACTCAGTCTCACGTGACTTAACAGTACCAATCTTGGTACCCAACAACTGACATAAAGTCTCACGTCAGTGACCGCGCACGAATGGTCACATTTTCTCGTTCAACCGGAGCGTGACGACTGCATTGTGACCAGCTTCAACTAGTTGCAGTACAGTCCTACTATCCGCATGTGTTCTACAACAGATCCGTTTTCCAGTTGCAAAAATCAAAGCACTGGAGATTGGAAACAGGAAGCCGTTATCAACGGATTGAAGAAAACCTACTACAAACGGCTAGTTACTGTTTCAACTACCGTATATTTGACTCATATTATAGTTTTAACGGGGTTATAAAACCTAGCCGCAGGATATAGACACTACAAAACGCTTTTTCACATATGTATTTTTCTCATTTCCCCCCATCTATAATCCTAAGAACGGTCCAGAAAGTTTGAATGTAAATGAGTAACCTCGCAAATTTTAGTCGTCTTGAGGGCGTGTGGTACCCCGAAACTTGGAGCTGCAGTCATCCAAACCACAGTGGCCCTTTCAACTGGACGATGGAAAACGTCTCGTCACCATCACAAACCTTATCAAGTTTCCTACACACTTGCATCCATGGTGTGATGTGATAGTCGAGGCCACTCATTTTGCCGGTCTGTGACTCGTGAAGAGGCAGTGATTACCTGAGACAGTTCTTCCACAGTTAATTTGACCCACCAAGACGCGCTACTAAAGAAATTCCGTGTCTGGAGTTTCAGACTGATTGGCCGAATTCAGTGACATATTGCGAATTAGCTGAACCATTTGTCCTCTGTTACAACAGCCAGTCATATAACGACGCGTTTCTTCTTACAAAACGATAGCAGCATTAAAAGCTGGGGGTCTGTACATTTAAGTTTCTTTAGATAATATGAAAAAAAAACAAATCGCGGGAAAGCGTAACTTGCTATGAGTGCATCCAATCACCTCCGATGGAATTTTATTTATACATCTATTTTGACCGAGAGTAACAGCGTGCTCCTTGTGGTTTAAAACAAAATAGGTTACTTTTTCATAAAGGAAACTACTCACGAGGTTGCTGAAAATTCTTCGACAGCCCGCAACCGGTTTCGTCCTTCTTGGGCTTCATCAGGTAGGCGCAGCCCCCAAGTTTTTGTCCATTTTATGATCTACTCGAACCCAAATTGGATTGATTGCAAAACCAAGAGTGCAACCTTGTGAGTAGTTCTTTTACGAGAATATAGTGCGATATCTCGAATATCATGCCAACTGAAACATGAGGCGGCCTGTGTGTAACACATTCAATTAAAGAACGTCATAAACGAGAGGTTCCCTTGAGTTTCCAGTGAAAGCCAGATTGATTTGCAAATGAGTGTAGTTGTCGCAGAACAAATTGCCTCTTTCCTCGAAATCACTGTATTTCCACTCGTCACATACGTGTTCGCAAAGTCGTTTGAAAGTGGACCAAACGAAGCCATGCCCTGATTGGTCAGAATGCCAGCCAATCCGGATGTCCTACAAAGATAACATGGAACTAGGTTCGGAAGTCGTTTTATCTCACCAAAGTCACGGTTTGTGCCACTGTGTGAGGTCAGTGTCTGCGAAATGCCCTCACTTCTAACACATTTGGAAAAGTCTGCATTGTAATGGTAGTTTTCAGAAAAACGTCGGACAAGTTTGGAAAATCCGGAACAAAACTGATATTCAGTACTCGTCCGTAAAAATAACTTGTTCTCATGGTGAATACCTCTGCAGCCAGTGTGTCCAGTTTGAACGTAGAAGCGCAAAACAAAGAACAGATCTTTGGCGACTCGCTGCTATGAACTTTGAGTGCTTCCCGACCAGCACACTGACACATCCCCCGGCGATTTCACTTGTTCATCCTAATGTGCGTAAGATGCAAATCATCAAAGATCGGTTTTCTCAACATCGCTGAATCATTAGGTGGTGTTTGTGATACAAAACCTGTCCAGTTGAACAGGTATTTCCTCCCGAATGTGAAGAGAAATACTGGATACCTCAGCTTACTAATGAATGACTACGCTTTATATCGTGTCTCCAGATTTCACTGTCGAAATCAAATATAGAAGCGGAAACGGTCTGGGACAAAAACCAATGACATTCCGTTGGATGAAAAGAGGGTAGCTCCACAAAACATCAGCTTATCGTGTCTCCTTGTTAGTTCCCCACATAATATTGTGGACATATGCAACACTCGTCAAACCCAATCGCTGGACAGCAAAACAGATTTGTCTGGTTGTGATAGATATTTCGAGGTCCAGTGTTCGATAATAATTGTGGGCAAGAAGCCAAAAACATGATTATAGGCTCATTTTGCTGTCCGAACACACTACAAACGTTTGTTTCTGGACATAAATTCGATAAATTGATATTTTTTCTAATGCATCTCTACTGCTAGCAAAAGATAAAACAAATGTCAACTTAGCAACAGCCAAAAGTGGGCTTTTCTTTAGTCGGCTATCGATCTGTTGCATTTAAAACTTTGGGGCAAACGCTGTTTGAGTGGTCCACTGAGAAAGTCTCAGAGACTGCGCCCTAAAGACTGGTTAAGGAAGAAAGCAGTAAGTCTGTAATTAAGCGAATTTAATACTGCAAACACCTGAAAACAAACAATAAATAGCTTTTGCTTTAGTAAGCCTTGTTTCATGTACTGGTTTTCACTATTCAGAAGTCAAGCATTAAACTGATTTGGAAGCTGAGGCGACTCCATTCAGGTACTCGACAGACACTTTTCAGACTTTCAGTCTCCTGCCGAAACTCTTCCATCAAAGTAAGAAATGAGGAATGCATGCCACTCATTCTCTGCGAGACTTCATCAATGGACACTTGAGACACACCGTGAATGTAAAAAACATCAAAAGGTAGAAATAAACCAACAGGAGTTTCGTGATTACCAATTAATTGGAGTCCATATTAAACAAAAATTCTGGATAAAGAATAGTCCAATCTTGATAGAGATTTCTTCCTTTCTACGCTGAAAGGCCAAAATATCCTCTCACGACCAACATTAGTCCAATTTGTTTTGAGGGATGCAACCGACCACCCACAGCTACCATGGTACTTCCCAACTGTTCCGTTTGTGGCTTTGCTGTGCTCAAATCGTTGATTTATCGCTAACCGGTGGTCTCCACGCATATTGGTCGTATATTCCAGAGTATTGACGATAGATCCGACTTTGTGCAACTTACTGAAAGTACTTCGAGTACTCGAAATCGATTTCCGTTTGTCCGTTTTCAGGACCTGGCCAACTGGTTTTGCAACTGTGCTTACTACGCTCCCTGGAGAGCTTTGCTTTCAGGCTCAGTAAAGCTGATATTGTGAATGACAGCTAACCTTGAGCAGGAACTACCATTTTCTGAAGACATTTGTCTTTGTTTTCTGTTTTGCAGCTGCCCCGTGGCTTTGTGAAAACTGAAATTCTCAGTTAAAACTCATCTTTGGAATTCTTTCAGATACCCAGTGGTTATTGCGGAGATTTCATCCTGTAAGTGAAGCCAATCTATGCTGAAAAGCCGAGAAGTACTGTACAGCTGTTTCATCCTTATTGGGAACCATCAGTAGTGCATCTCAGGAAACACCGGACAGTCTCGAACCCGCGACCTCCCGGCTAGTGGTTTGAACGCTTAACCGTTCGACCACGAGTGGCTGATCAGCAGTGTGATTAACTCGCACTTAGACAGGATATAGCGCCGCTCATCCTTCAATCACGGGATCCACATCACGCGGTCACACGTGTTGACTGGCTCCTCGAGCGACGACTTCTCAGATGGACTTTTCACTCATAGGCTGATGATGAAACAGCTGTACAGTGCTTCTCGGCTTTTCAGCATAGATTAGCTTCACTTACAGGACGAAATCTCCGCAAAAATCCCAAATCTCCTCACACTACCAACCCGGTGGCTATCTTGACTGGATGCTTGTAATGTTCACGCTATGCTTTAGTTGGTGGTTGGCTTTTCGCTCACTTGTGTTACACAGTAACCTTCCCGCCAGGAACTGGGGTCTCGTCCTGCAGGGGAAGCCAGTCTGTGTTGTAGCCGAGAAACACTTTACAGTTGGGAATCATTCCCAAGGCACGTCTCCTGAAACACCCGGGTTTTCAGAACCCGCACCCTCCCGATTAGTATCTTGAACACAGCCGTTCACCCTCGAGTGGCTGATCAGCGGTAAGAGTAATTAGACAGAATATGGCGATATTCATCCTTCAGTCTTGATACCACTTAATTTGGTCAGATGTGTTGATTGAGGCACTCGGTGTATGAAGTATTCTTCCTCCTGTGTTACTGATAGTCGGTAGTGCGAAGCCATCAGAGGTGACGGTTGATCGGCTAAAAAGTATCATTTTCGGTGTTTCTCTGGCACACTAGACCAACTGGCTCTGATGATTGATGCAGCTTAATTTAGTAGCCACAGTAGCACCGACTCACTGGTGGAATGCACACACACACACACACATACTTGCGTAGTTAAGTGAACGCATTCGTAGCTGTGTATCGAACGAACACAGATACCTTTCCGATACCTGTACTACAGATTGAATAACACAGGTGTTCAAGTCTTTCTGTGTGACAAATAAACCCCTGGTGGTGACTCTGAGTGAACAGCTTTTTGCTGAACATTTACGGCAACCAACAGTCACTGCTGTTGTGTGGTGTGGTCTTTTCCACAGCCTTCAATTCACTATGCCAAATGTCTAGGAACGGGGAACGCGCGTATCTTTACAATCCGGCCATTTCCCACTACCTTTTCACCGTTTGACGTCATGTTTTAATCAGTGTGTTTTACGAAGTGATCTGTCACGAATTGCAGAATGATTTACAGACTAGCTTATGCCCTAAGGCACAATGTCGATTGCCAGTCGTCCTTCCGATTGACTTCGATTGGTATGGAATTGGGCTTTGAGTAGTTGTTCGCACTATTACCTTGCACCAATTTGATAAAAACGGGGGACGATTCGAGCCTGGAGGAGGTTGTGTGGGAATACATGCCTTTTGCAAGTTGTAAGATTTAATATGGTCCTGTTTGGTCTCCTTGAAGTTATCAGTTCACACACTATCACATTCAAAGGTCTAGGCAGACAACTATCTTATTTCGATTCGTTTCATTGAGATAGTCAAAAACCATCCCGACCTAAAGCTGCCACCTTGATGTGGTGGTCCGGCTTAAGTACTGCAATAATCCCACGGGCTCCACTGGCTGGAATTTCGTTCCACAAGGTGCCAGAAAGACCAAACGGGAGGAGCCGAGTCATTTATTACAAGATACCAACTGAAAAGTTACAGACTATTTGACAGGGAAGCAAAACTCTCATATGCATCTTGTTTACAAAAACTGAATATCCATCTTCCCTTTGAACGCGTCTTTCTGAACTTTCCAGGATATTTATTGACTGTTGCTCAAATCCAAGCAAATGCTACAAAGCGACTCCAACAATTCCGTAATAGATCTCACTTTTCAAGAGATGCGAATCGGAATTACGAGAAAACATACTACTCGCATGCCATTCCCATCAGTAGTATCACCGTTACACGAGGATT
The DNA here is from genome assembly GCF_000715545.1 of Opisthorchis viverrini. Taxonomy (NCBI): domain Eukaryota; kingdom Metazoa; phylum Platyhelminthes; class Trematoda; order Opisthorchiida; family Opisthorchiidae; genus Opisthorchis; species Opisthorchis viverrini. The sequence continues at coordinate 434,757 of NW_008751756.1, forward strand.
CGCGCTACGAGGCGGTCTGGGGGTAAAGTCGTACTGTCCTCTGCGACAGGAGTGTGAAGGCAGTAGCGCGTTTCCCCCAGGCGACCAACATGTCCATATTTATGGAAGCAGCGATGCTGCCTTCCCCTGAGTAAGGACGGGTTAGAAAAGGTCGGCCCCAAAAACCGCACACTCCGATCGCCCAACGGTTGACCGTGACCGCCGGCGCATTACTTAATACGGTCAATGATCTCCATAAACCACGTTTGTTTTTCCGTCATTCTGTGCTTAGAATTACAATGTTCACTTCCGGCGTTTTTGTACCACAGGTGAATGAACTTTGCTACGCTCACATTTAGTTTTTACCTAGACTGAATTCATGAACTGAAGAACTAGTTCGTGACTGTCTGTGCACGGTGGATATCAGGCTCTTTCCAACACAGCGTAACCCTTCCTTTTTTCGCACTAATTGCTTGGTTTCCAACCATCAAAACGCGCTTTCTTGCAACTAGTAATCCCAAGGTTAAATGAGACGGAATTCACAAACTGTTGCTAATAAAATCACTGTGTGGTAAGGTGCTGTGCACACCCTCTCAATATGATCTGTCTCATCAAGTTGTCTTCAAAAGATCGCAGCAAGACAGTGGATGAAGCTCATCATGTTTCTCTTTTTCTCATCGTAGGAAGGCGAATGAAATCTGTGGTTAAACTTGATTATTCCTTGCCTTATTGTGACTGTCTAAATCACATAACACTGTTCATGGATTTGTTTGATTTTGTCTAACGTCATGACCTCTTAATAAGCATACTTCGTTAGATTGCTGAATTCTTCAGAACAGAAGTCTTCATAATTGCATTTCAGAGCTTCGGTATGAACTTACGAAAGGCAACTTCAATTTACTTATCGCTTCGAAGCTAGAAGCTGAAGTGGCTTTAAAAACTCTCAGCTGAGGTCGATAAACAACAGTGACAGTGTCAGTGACCACGAACCGGTACAGTGCTTCCACTCCGTGGACAGCATGAACCCTTGGAACCGGCTCTACACACATTCTTGGCCGAAAAAGTCTGCTCTGTTAGGGCGGGTGTGTATAATTCCATGTAGCCGTCACTGTTACCAAGTTCAGACAACCCACCTGAAGTTTGAAGGCCCTTCAGAAGAACAGCCACCCAGTTTGTTTAAGCTGTTCATTGCCGTAGCGGTGGGGCAAAACCATGAAACTGCTGACTACACGTTCTATACGGTACTTGTAATTACGTTATCACCATCCAATAAGGCACGCTCATCAGGAGAAGTAAAACATCTGCAACTGAGGGGTGCTGTTTCCACGGTACACATATCCCAAGCCTGGCCTTAAGTACTTGGGTGAGTAATCCAAGTAATCCAGCGGATGTCTGCTTTTTAAAGACGTTTAAACAGTTATGATTCGGAAAGGGTGCCATAGTAGCTTTCTGTTCGACCACAGTTCCATGGCCCAGGGTCGCTTTGCTTCCGAAAAGTCGACCAATTTAACAAGTGCTGGAGACGTTTTTTCGAGAACTTTCCCATTCTTCAAATTAAAAACTGTGCATTGAGACGTTCAAAAAATCAAATTAATTTCTTTTGTAACGCGCGAATCACCGACCAAAAAACCTGTTTACTGCGAGGTTGAATACTTTGTTCACTTCTACCTCGGGAAACATTTTATTTAAAATGTTTACCAGTTTAGGACAACTGAAATTCTGGAATCAGTCATCGAAGGGTATGACATCGACTGCCTAACCTCACGTTCTCTTGTAGATTTGGTTTGGGGTTCACAGTGTTCCGGATGTGAACATAGACGAGCCATTTTTTAGGTTTCTACACCCGGATTCTGTGTTAATCTACTTATCGTATTATTATTAGTATTTTTGCTGTTATATTGAAGGTATCCCTTTCCCATGCTGTAATCAAGTTGCCCGAAGGCACATGACTGAATTCTGGCTAGACCGTAAATTAAGAATCTGCCGTTGGAGATCCAAAGCTGCTTTGAAATGCCTCGTATTCACAAAACCCTGGTTTTTAACCAGCCAACTTAAAGAAACAACACATCTACTCTTTCTTTCGAAATTTCGTTCCGCACAGTCCTGCGGTCGCATGCGATCGAGCTGATGGTGGGGGTAAATTCTCCCATCACTACAGTCTTTGTACATTAGCGCATGGATCCATTGTGCATCGATTGACTTTATTGCTTTCCGGGATAAACTATTGTTTGAATTGTGCGTTTATTGGCATGTAAATGTGTTCCCTGTTACAAGACTGAGCTGTAACGAACAGCGCAGCATAGTTATGGCTCATTCGCACACACACACACACACACACATCCAGACTCCAGTCCAACTCATGATTCGCGACGGAAACCAACCGTGGTGTGATTACTCGAAAACACCGGGCTGCTTTGCAGTGTGATCGATGTTTAGCTCATGCCCATCTTCACCATCTGTGGTCAAAATGCCACAATGCGCCTGAGTGTTTGACATCTGAACTCGGTAGGCACCAAGGTGAACTGTGATGAACAAGGAGACATTTGGTGAAAACAGCAATTTAGCAACGTGATAACCCGTTGAAAAGACCTTCGGCAATACTGATCTGTTTGGTGCCAGATGACTCTGGATGCTGAATGGAAGGCACCAGACACGCCTCAAATTGGTTGGAAATTTTTTGGTTAGTCTGAAGCGAGTTCGTAATTCGCAGAATTCATGTTTGCCTCAGAACATGAGAACTGTTCAAATGACTTTTCAAACCACCGACAACTAAGTGTGTTTGTTTGTTATCATGTGTGTACATTACTTTAACGTATGTGAACAGTTGAGAAGAGAAGGGAAATGGATTAATTCGTTTTGTTGTGTGGACTCCTCAGGATATTTTTACCAGGACTGAAATAGGACTGTCCGAACAAGAGTGGTGTGAACGCAAACCGAATTCAGCAGCCTTAGTACAACCGAATCTGTGGTGTCTTTCTCATGGTATTCACCTTGGCTGTACAGAACGAACAAGTGAACGACCATATTTGGCCCTGTAGCCATCCCGTATGTTTACGCAGAAGCTCTGTATGTTTTGTCCTGACAATACAGTCATGTCCCCAGTTCTCTGTCTTTTCCTTATTGCGTAGTCTGGCTCGGTGAGAGCGAACCAATAGACGGCCACCCATGATACAACACAAACCATACCCAGTTATTAACCATAACAATTTTTACGATTCTTGTGAAAGTACGGCGAGGTGTGTGTACGGAAACAATAATTAACGAAGAAAAAGACAGCTCCTTTTCTTATAAGATGTGAGATTCCCCTTCCACGGATTTGATCGAAATCGCTCTCTCCCGCGAAGAATTTGCTGCAGAAATGATACCGTCTACTTTATGCCAAAAGGATGAATGGTTCGACCCTGGCACCCTTTCAGCGACCAGTTGCCACGCCACCCGAAGGGGGGGGGCACAAATGCTGAAATATCACCAGATTCCCCAAGCGTACACGAATGCAGTCGAGATGCAGAGGCTGGGTGCGAACCGTGGATCGGTCAATAAGCTCGTGCCTTATCCAGTGAGAAATCTCGTATTAATGCCAAAAATGTACCATAATAGCGAGATCAGTTGAATTCATCCACTGGTGAGAGGGTTCGGACGAAAAGCTACTGTAAACTAAGGATGCCTGTGGTAAATAAACTGACCATGAAAATTTCGGTGAGGATGGACAGGGGAAAGGAGTTGATTTCCACCCATGATTCCTGTATCTGTTAACTGACCATTGTATTTGCGTTATCTTGTGTGCAGTGTGTTTCTGGTTTATCTCGTATGCATCAGCCAATCAGAAGTTCACTTTTCCTTTCTATACAAGGCTCATTAGAAAGTAATACGTATATACAAATAAAGAACTTGGAATCGAAATTTCGTTTCTCCAATCTGTTTTGAAAAGCCAAGAAGTACTGTCCAGCTGTTTCATCATCAGCAATGCTCATTTTGCAAGAATGAGGGAGTTTCGAATCTGTAACCTTCGAGATAGTTGTTGAACACTTGGCCGTTCGGCAGTGTGATTAGCTCTCCTCACTTGGACAAGATGTAGCGCCACTCATCCTTCAATCAGCGAAAACACGTTACGTGGTCAAGTACTGTTTGGCTTCTCTTGTGACAACTTCTCAGAGGGGAGTTTCATTCGTCTTGTGAGATTATCCTTCCTCTGGGCCACTTACTGACTGAAGGTGGTTTTTTGAAGATTTCGTAATTTTCAACAAATTTTCTGTCTTGTTGGTGAGGCTAATCCACGCTGAAAAGCCGAGAATCTCTGTCCAACTGTTTTAGTCTTGTATAGAACTTCGACAACTTTATTCCGAAACGAGCTTTGCGCTCCTTCTCGTTCGCCACTGAAAAGTTGGGGCGATGACAGACGATCAACTTATCCGTTCAGATTGAAAGCAAGCGAATACTGTGATCACGTGACAATTGCCAATAGGATTTTACTTTTCACCAATACTGTGATTAGGGCCGAGTGGATTTATATACCGATTATTCACAGCCAGTTGATTGCTTGAACAAAGTAGACCGGCATCTCAAATTCACAAGCAACATATATACCACTTTTCACCTCCCAAGCTGCATATGGATTTAGTTAGTAGCGAAAATTCATTCAAAGCTTAGGGAGAAGAACTGACTGCAAAACAGATTGCAGGAATTTCCTCATATCTTCGTGTCCAGTACTGCTCAGCGACCGGGTGACGTTGCATGTACAAAGATGTACCAGTGCAGAGAATCAAGAAGTGAACAGTCCTGCAAAGTTGAGGAACGGATCACGTGAGTAATCGATGATTGTCCCTGGGAGAAGGAATTTTCTGTAGAAATCTGACTGAGCTAGTCCCCAGGGATCTACAGAATGGGATAGGAAATGTCTATCGACTGATGTTGTTGTTTGGTGCAGTGTGATACACATCTTGCGCTCCTGCCACGAAACTCCCTCAGACACAGTGGATGTCTCCAAAAGTGCTTATGTTTCACGCGGCAACTATCGATGTACATAAGCCTGGAGAACTACAAAGAAAAACTAAAATCGACCCTTTGGGTTAATATAACACACAATCAGTGGATTTGAGAGTGATACAGTAGAAATGAAGCTAACCTGATGGTAACCATCATCTGGTTTGTCAACGTCCGTCTAACAGAACCATGTCCTGTGTTGTCACAGAGTCAGTCGACCTACTCTGATCTTTGTATTGCAAAAACAAACAGTGTTCTTTGAGATTATAGTGTTTTCGAAGAACGTTCCAGAAATCAGGAGACAATAGTCCCCTTTGGACGATCTGCTTGTCGAAAAGTTTTTTCTTTTCGAATCCTCAAAAAAGAAGCACGTGTTGAAGGTAGCTCAGGTGATATATGCGATATCGATTTGAGTTTCTTAAACGAGCTCAAATGAAAAACTGTCATGAACTTGTTCTGTATCATTTGTTGCATCTCAGCGTCCTTCGCATTACTAGACCTTGAAAGCCCTACTGTTAGCGATGTGTGCACAGTATGTACAGTGATACCTTGCTCCCCTTAGCTTCGTCCGTTTTCATGTCATTTTGCAGATGACTCGGAAGACATCGTAAGATGTCCCAGTCGAAGTATACATTTGACTCACTATTTCGCTACGGGGTTCCAAGAGGCGTAAACCTTCTCGAGTCTCTCATGAAAACTTCCTGAAAAGCCCTAATTTGACGTCAATTCAGTTTCCCATTACTGATGCAAGGCTTTGATATTTCCATAAAGTTGTCTTGAAAGTTCCAGCGAGACAACTAATAAAACATGTAAAAAATGTTTTGGTATTATTCGATTCCAGGAAGCCCATTAATGACTTGGAAAGTTGAACACACCCGACGGAAAACCAAGAGTGTAAGGCGCAAAATATCGGTCGCAAGGATTCAGTAGCGCTAAATTGTGTCAATACTTTCGTCTTGTGTCAGCAACGAGGCACTACCCTATTCAGCTATTCCCAGGATCCATTCGTCGAAGTTGCTCTTGCAGATGTGGTTGTGAACGGATTATAAGATGGACAGTAATACGCACCAGAAAAAAAACTAACTTAAAGATTGTCCCCCGTTAAAACCGAATGAGTGCAGTTTTCGAATTATGTCAAATTAGGGTTCGAGTAGCCCATGAATATGGCGAAAACTCGAGAACTTGTACCTATTTGATGAGCCCGAAGAAGAGGAAAACCGTTCATGAGCTGTCGAAGAGTTTTCGGAAGCTTTATGAGTAGTGCTCTCAGTCTACGCTTATCGGTATTCTGTTTTGAAAAGCCGAGGAGCATTGTACAGCTGTTTTATCCTTCTTGTGAATCATTGGAGATGTGAATCTCACGAAATTCCAGGGATTCTCGGACACGTGACCTCCGGTTAGCAGTTTAAACATCTAGCTGTCTGGCCAGGAGCGGCTGATCAGTGGTGTGCTCAGTTGGACTGGACTCCTCTTTTGGTCACGTGATACACACCACGTGGCCATATGTGTTCACTGGATCCTTGTGTAACGACTTCTCAGGTGGAAATTTCAGTTAAGGGAGAAATTTTATTGGTCTTACCTGCTATGCACCGCTGGGGTTTCGTAAGCTGCACACCGCTGATGATTTCCGATAAAGACGAAGAAGCTATGTAGTTCTTCTTGGTTTTTCAAAACTTCATTTACGGGACGAAACAACCATTAAAGATGCATATCTTTATAGTGTACTACTCATAAGGTTGCTGAAAATCCGTCGACAGCCTACGACCGTTTCGACCTTCTTGGGGCTCATCAGGTAGGCGCAGTTTCCGGGTTTCCGTCAACCGTATGTTCTACTTGAAACCAAATTGCACGAAATTAGCGAATATACACTCATTTGCAAACCAATTTGGTTTTTTGGTTTTTGGTTTTCTGGTGTTTCGGTTCCATTAAAGATTTCCAAATCTCCTCACATAACCAACAGTTTAAAGTTGTCTTATTCAGAGTAAACAGGTACTAAGTACTTACATCAGAGACGGTCATCCATAACCTAAGACCCACTTCGAGATTTTATATTCGCAAACACCCTCCACAGTGTACAAAATAATTCACATCCTGAAGAAAAAACCACTGGTGCGAGTCTTGCTTTCCAGATCATATCATTAGACCCATTCTGGAACCAAAATCTACTCCCTCGGTACACTCATGTTTTTCTCTCTAACGCACGTGTATGGATAGCAAACCCAGCCTAAAGTCTTTCTCTCCATTGCTCTGAGCTGAATAGCCAAGTGACGTAATAGCTGAACTTGAATTCGGCGAAAAAATGCGAACGTGGTGAGATCGATTGTTTAGAGCGAGGTTTACGTAGGCTGTTGTTGTTACTCGTTACATTCTACCGTATGGTACCGCTCTTTTGCTTACACTGGAGGATAGTGATAAGCGAATTTGACAGCTCATTTGGCTTCCCCCCCCCTAGAATGGCCCTCTAGTGTTAGGGATACAGCAGTCTCACAAGAAAAAAAAGGTGCACAATACGGGAAACACTACTCCGAGCAAGTAGGGGCTAATGGTTACTGAAAATCCAAAATGGGTGAAATGATTTCTCACGGTCCCTCACCTGGGCCCATATTCAATTAGGTTCGAGAATCTCTGGTGCATATTTCAATACACATTGACCCTGAGACGTTAATTTTACGTGGATGCTGACGTACATTGTTGGATTTGAAGATGCGAATGCAAATTGTGAATACAACAAATTGCGAATCACTCTCATTTTCACGGCAGAATCAGTCGAATTCGGGTTCAAGCAGAACATACGGTTGACGGAAGCTCGGGGACTGTGCCTATCTGATGAGCCCCAAGAAGGGCGAAACCGGTCGTGGGATGTCGAAGAGTTTTCGACAACTTTGCGAGTAGTTTCCTTTATGTATGCAACTTCTTCAGTCATATATGAAGAGATGAACTATAAGAGATTTGACAATGCATTCATCTGCACGCCAATTTGTTTTTCACGGGAGTTTCGCGTGAATCCCAAGTTATGATGTTCTTCAACTGACAAAGGCTTGATTCACTGTCTACACTGCCACTAGTATACTGAAAACGGTCTATGAGTAGTATAAAAACGGTCAGTAAGACAGTGGCAATTTAATAATTTCGGATTATGAAGCTAGTAAAGTTTTGGGACGGAAACTCATCGCATAAAATAACAAAGTTGGCAAACTTTAAAGGAGTTTTTATAAACTTTCAAGTCACAGGGGATCACAGTTAACGTGAGTTGGGTAACCGTCGTTGTGGGTAGTTTGAGTGAAATATCTCTACTCCTCCTGCGTCGCCGTGAGAACGACCTCAGAGCGGTTAAATTATGTTTGATGCAGTCAAATAGCATGTATCCTTAGACACGCGGGTTTTGTCTCGTTTAACCAAGTAAGATGCTGTTTGGACAAGTACACTCATTTACATCAACCGGGTTTTCATGGGAGACTCAACTGAATCTGTCGTTTATGATATTCTACAACTGGATGTGCTGTACACAGGCCGCCTCATGTTTCAGTTGGCACGATATTCGAGACACCGCAGTACACCTTCATGAAGGAAACTACTCCATAGGTTTTTGGGAGCTCTTCGACAGTCCAAGATCGGTTTCAAACTTCTTGACGCCCATCAGGTAGACCGAGTCTTCCAGTTTCCTTCATGATTATATACTGAGATATCTCGATAATCGTACCAGTTGGAACATGAAGCAGCCTTTGTGAAGTACATTTAGTTGAAAGATATCACAAACGAGAGAGTTAGCTGAGGTTCAGGTGTGTCCGCATTGGAAACCACCTTGGTATGCATATGAGTGTATTTGTCGAATTTCATGCAACAGGACCTAAGCTTCGTGGAACCTGGGGACGCCACGCACCTGAAGAGACCCAAGAAGGTTTAAGTGAACCGTAGGCTGTCGCATGGTTACTAGCAACATTGTGAGTGCTTTCCATCATGAAAACTATTAAAGGTGTCATGGCTTCTTTTTCGCCAAAAAATAAGTTGTGCGAAACAAGGGAGATAGAATAATGTGGAATACAGTCATATTTTATTCAGAAACGTACTCAAAGATTTCAGTCACCAGTAGTTTGAGTTGACTCACTCTCTCGTTTCACGGACCACATGAATCAAACCACCAGGAATCGCTGAATTGCGTTTCGGAACAGGGGACTTGAGCATGACCTACCCAAAAACGTGTGCTAGTTGCATGGTGAGATGAAATTTCAGAGTTTGGTGTTATTTTTTGGACAATTGTGCCTCGACAATTCATTCTTCATTGTGTCCTTGTTTGTTCATGATTTGAATGTGTTCAATAGAATTTCCCTCACGTGCTAAAATGTCACTCGGCATTTGGGTAAGAGGCACACTTAGGTGGGACCGAGCCAGAGAATCTAAATTCACTCATACCGCGATTAGTTCTGTCCCTAAAGTACACATAATAATTGGTCTCTTAAGGCGTCGTTGGGACTGCGGCACATTCCTACCGTACTGGATATGGTCACTGCGATTTTGTCGGTCAGAATTAAAGTTTTACCCACAAGCGATTTCTTGTTACTACGGTGGAAAAGGCACAACAGGCACACTCGGCTTGACTAAATTTGCACTTTTGAAGGTTAGGTGGTTAAATGGTCGTGTAAATGGAGCTGTGCAGCTGGCGAATGGTCTGTCTGTTTGTCACGCTGGTCCTCACCATGTGTTGTTTTGTGCACGACCTTACACAACTGGTTACTTGTGTTTTGTCATTCCAGTCCGACTGATAATACGTGTGGTTGGCTGTTGGCCTTGTAGATGTTGGTTAATTCAATGCTCTAAGTTATCTAGGAATCAAGTACGAGTCCATGAATGACAGTACATTAGTTTAAATAGTGAGTAATAGAATCTTGAAAGTTTTTTTGTTGAAAGACGGATAACTATTTGAACTTCGTCTGCATTCCTCTAGCTTTTTGCCGCTTTCAAAAGCCTTTGACTGACTGAATCTCTATCAGATGGGATATCGTCCACTAGTGTGGTTACCTTATTTTATCTGGCTTCTTTCATATGAGTTTCTCTCTTTGGGAGCGCACCTGCGGGCTCAACAAAGCGACAGGGAAACGACTGCTTTCACTGACGCACTTTTCGCTTAATCGTAGCTGACTGTCTAACCATTTGTACTGTAAAGTACATTGCAAACATTCAAACAGGATATGCAAGAAGTCGTTCATTTATAACACCCTTCCGGTGCCCAGCGGCTATGCCACCCGAAGCAGCCAGGTTCCCTAAGCCTAAACAAAAGCAGTCGAGATGCACAGGCTGGGTTTGAACCATGAATCTTTTTTGTCGGTAAGTTCTCTCCTCAACCACTGAGCTATCTCGAACTTGTATAGTAGGCAGCAAAAAGTAAGTTTAACTCGACCGACTGATGAAAAAAGCTCTCGAGCATCTATTCACACCAACCTACAGGACTGTTCAGCTGTAACACCCTTCCGGTGCCTAGCTGCCATGCCACCCGAAGGAAGCACGAGGGCTGGGATACTGCCAGGTCGCCCAAGCCTAGACAGGGGAAGTCGAGTGGCAGAGGTCGGGTTAGAACCACGGACCTTCCGGTCAGTAAATTCGCGCTCTAACCACGGAGCCATCTCGCCCCAACCTACAGAACAGCGAAATAATTTTTATATTTCATTTCCCAACAAGCCAGTAGCTGATATGGCAATCAATTTTTAATTTTCTTCCTATTTTAGATCAACAAACTATGGAACAATAGTTCGATAACATCGTCTATATTGACTTTTGAGGCAACCTGTCTACACAAGTGCCGCGAGTTGTTTTCCTGAATCTGTGAAAATTCATTTCCACCGAATAATCGTGTCGGTCAAAATAGGAAAATCAAATTTAAGGCTTATGTTGATCTTACTGCGACGATAACGAAAGCTGAAATGGACTCGACCACCTTTTGTACCCAAAAGCCCCCTCTGTAAGAGCTTCTGAGAAAAAGTAAGTTTGGAGAATTTCTTGTGACCTGCCAGTAGCGACTTCCCAGCCAGACACCAACCCGAACGCAACTACTCTCTGGGTGAGCAAATCCAAGTCTCTCATAGGCTTACAGCACCTTTCGTCTTTGCAGTCATAAATGCTAGTTAAGTGAATTTCGTAAGATGGTTCGTTTTCATGTACATATCCGGTGTGCGACATTGCGAAATACGGGCAGTTGTTTTAGACGGCTTGTTTGATCACTGACAACGTTAAAACCGAGTGTAGTGAAAAAAACGAACGTCATAAAGGAAGCTACTCACAAGGTTGCTGAAAATTCTTCGACAGCCCACGACCACTTTCGTTCTTCTTGGGGCTTATCAGGTAGGCACAGTCCCCGAGTTTCCGTCAAACTTATGATCTACTTGAACCCAAATTGGACTGTTTTTGAGAAACACACTCATTTGCAAATCAATTTGGTTTTCACGAGAGACTCAACTGCATCTCTCGTTTATGATATTCTACAACTAAATGTGCTGCACACAGGCCGCCTCATGATTCAGTTGGGACGATATTCGACATATCGCAGTATATTTTCATAAAGGAAATTACTCGCAAGGTTGCTGAAAACTTTTCAACAACCCACGACCGGTTTCGCCCTTCTTGGGCCTCGTCAGATAGGCGCAGTCCCCGAGTTTCCGTCAGCCTTATGTTCTACTTGAACCCAAATTCGACTGATCGCGCCAAATACACTCATTTGCAACACTCAGCAACTTTTCGATTAGGGCGGGCCATTTCGATGTGCTTTTAAATCTCAGCCTAACTTTGGCCTATACATGCAGTATGACGGATGTATTTATTTTGCGCCAAAATCCTAAATCGATTCAGATGATCACAACAAACCTGTTCAACTCAACGACAGTATTGCAATTCAAATGGAGGACCGATGTAATTGACAGAAGCGTATAAGGAATCTGAAATCAATATTTGCTTTCCAAAGGACAAAAGCTGCTCAGTGGGGGGAGAGAAAAAAGCTTAGTGCTGCTCTCACAAGAAAAATTCTGGTGATTTTCAAATCTAAGAATTTAACTCTGGACTGCACGCTGGCCCTGTAAGGACATGTAGGTGAAGGTCAACAAGGATAAAAGTGCACACGGAAAGTTCATTGCCTCTAAAACGATTCAAGTCTGAGGAATAAAGTGCTACATTCACATCAGAAACATGCCGTTCCGGTGAATACACACGTGTTAATTTCCATAAACAGGCTCGAGGTCATTGAATTAGCCACAGACTTGCTTCATTGATTGCAACACTGTCTTACTCTACTCAACGGCAAAGTCTATTCGAAACAGTCTGAGCTATTGTGAGACTGGTACCAGCATCATTGCGTATGTTACACACGAACACGCTGAGACGCATGTAATTTACATAAGTATGAAACTCATGTGATGAGAAAAATGTTGCAAAACTTATTTGAGGCGTTGGTGCGGAATACGGACACCCAGGTAGATAGCTACACTGCGGATCGCTACCCTCATATTTACCTTTTGGCTGTTAAAAGCTGACGCCACCTGTGGACTACTGCGGACGCGTGCAAAACTAATTTGGCTGTTGTTAAAAATGATGCGCGTTATATCTGCTGATTCGTCAGTCTGTGATATCTGCTGCTGAGCCGCTCCAGTGCCTAGTTGCCGGAAAAAAGACTCAAAGAAAGAAACACAACAGCTATATTCCGAACAAGCGAGAGCGTGAGTGCGTACGAGTGCGAGAGCAAAAGTTGCAACGGCCCCACGCTATTTAAAGGGGACTTTCTGACATTGATCCAGGCTGTCTAATAGGCGTTAGTGAACACCCATCAACATCGATCGTGCCTCCATGAGATGCCTGAACGCAGATCACATTCGGTCGTGCTTCTGTGGCGTGCAAGAACACTCATCAGCTTTTGCTCAATTGATTGAGTGATTGACTGGCCTGGATGCTTGCCGGCTTTCCAGTTGAGTTTTTGGTGGAGCGGTAGGTTCCGGGCGTTCCGAGGTTACTTTCCGGAATATGACCTTTCTGATAATGCATTGCTTCAATGTGATGGAAAAACTCTTTCGAGAATTTTGTTCAGATTCTGCTCCAGGACGTTGGTATCTAACAGATTGGTTTGCGTACAACTTGAGTACGATTCGACCGGAGTCGAACAGCTGTATAGACCAATTTTTGGTCAGGAAAGTCCTCACCGCTTAGTGTGATGACAAACCCAATAAGGCGGAACAGCATCCAATGCGGCATCCGACACATTTTATGGAGAGTAGCTGCAAGACATTAGCAGATGAGATTAGGTCCACGAATTCTGATAGGCTATTGATCCATCATCAAAGACTGCATCATGAGTAGACACATACGGGCTGTCTCAAACAGGTAATGAATAAAGCAGCTGAGTCTGGAAATCTGTTTTCCGTACGCGTCGACAGACAAGTGTTTCGAATGTTTGTAACAGATTGCTTGGCCGATTGTGTTTAGATGACTCTGAAGTTGATCGAATTTCACAGCAGTTCCCATTTGAATCTGGCAGTAGGATAGGATCGATCGAACGGTTCCTAAACACACAAGCGTATCATCTTCGAATAGGACGTTTTAGTTCCATGCTTCGCTTGTTTTATTCTTCTAGAGCACTCAGCTCAATGTCACATGGTGTGTCTTCAGTTGTTCAAAGAGCCACTGCTTCTTACTTCCTTCATCCAGAACTCAATCTTGGCCAACACAGTCCTGATTCAGGCAGGTGAATGTGTGTGCGCGTCCATTTTCTGCGGATGGCAACTGAATTTATCGATGAATAACTCAAATGGTCCTGGTGAATCAGTAAATCATCACCTGACTGACCTTTTCTTCTCTACTGATGCTCCAACTAGTATTGAACACCATGTCCAGAATGCTTATGTTTATGAAGGGAGTAGACGCTCACGTTATCTTCAACTGGAACCAGTTCCCAAAAGGACGAAAGAAGGCTTTCGCTGGAGATGTTTTATGGTCCAGTTGAATAATAAAACACAACTGGATTGAAGTGAGGGGATATTTCAATCGATGAGCGGTGTTTTGAACGCTTTTCTAGCTGCTGTACCCGCTGGACGTACCGCTGGATCTGACCGGACATCTTGAAGGAGGAGCAAGACCGAAACATGCTTGAACAACATGAATTCAGAAGTAACCAGGAGTTGACAGGGTATAAATCAGTAGGGTGAACGACATCTCAGCGTGGTGGCAACACTGAATGTCACGTCCCTACCGTGCCAAGATCCTTCACACTGTCACGGGCCCGAACTTTCTAGGGCTATCGATTAGTCAGCCTTTGGTCACTAGCAGAGTTTGTCGATCCTATTTATGGTGTAGTTGGCACTCATCAGGACAAATGTCTGCTTGTGACCGATGTAGGTTCCGTGCCCGTTTTACTTTTGCTGGTACCAGCGTAACGGTGGTACTACAGATGGGGAGTCATACGAATAGTATGTTTTCTCGTAAATCCGCTTCGCGTCTCTTGAAAGGTGAGATCTATTACGGAATTTGTGGAGTCGCTTATTAGCAGTTGCTTGGATTTGAGCAACAGCTAATAAATATCCAATAAAGTTCTGGAAGATGTTTTCAAAGAGAGGATGGCTATTTAGTTTTTGTAAACAAGATGCATATGAGAGATTTGCTTCCCTGTCCAATACTCTGTAACTGTTCAGCTGGCATTTTCTAATAAATAACTCCGCAGCGAAGGTCCTCTTTCTTTCACCAGTACTGTGGTAACGCTGGATTACTCTGAAGAAATTTTATTGCGCAGCGCTTCGGTTACCCAGGGCAAATCTTCATCAGGAGCAAAATGCTCTGTGTGATTTCGATCATTTTGCTCCTGTTGAAGTTTGTTCCAGGTAACCAAGAGGGTGAGCAGTAAAACTCCGCTCAAAAACGCTTTGTCCTTTCCCAGATACTATGCTAATGACTATAATGCACACAACGCTGAAATTATTTGATTATATCTGTGCTGAATTCCCTACGGATATTCTCATACCTTGGAGCAGATCTGAGAAAGCAGATTAAAGTCAAGTTGATCAGCTGGGTAACTCCCTCAATACACATCGATCACTTCCAGCTTTGCCGACGATTGCGCAAATATCGATAGCACAATGTGTGAAGTTTTCTAAACTGGTTGATCCGAAAAACCTTTTGTCCAGTAGTGTGCATGTATCGCCAGTAGGTCTGTTCACTCACTTTCCACCTTGAGGAAGAAGGACGATTTGAACTGGGCGAAATTTCTGGATCTGCTCATACTATCAACAACAGCGAAGTAATCTACTCAGAACGAGAATAGCTCATGAAGCGTATGAGCCTCCCGACCCAAATTCCATCATTAGAGGAAGAAGCCAACAGGAGATTCGTGACTGAAGAATGAGCGACATGTCTTGTCTAATCATACTGCTGATCAGCCATTCGTGGCCAAGTATTCAGCTGATCTCTTCCGAGATGAGAGCGGCGAGCACTGCTGACGACTCTCAACAACAGCTTGACGGTGCGTCTCGGTTTTCAGTGTTGAGTAATTTCACTTTTAGGATCAAACCTCAGTTAAAATTTTCGCAAACCACCGTTCTCGGGGTCTTGGTCCTACCGAAGCAACTCACTTTGACATTTCGCAGATAGCCTCTCTTTGTCGACCGAAAGACATTCAGTTTAGTAACTTGTTTGATGGATTTTTCTGGTACCGAGTCATCCATATGAGCTTCACCCATCAACATCGAGGGAATATGACCTGAGCAGATTTCTACCCTAAAAGTAACAGTTAGAAAGGAGCTAAGCAATGTACATAAAGATATGTAAGGCCAATCACTGAAATACAGCACTCATCGCATTTTGGTGAAAAAATCAGTCAAAACCAATTTTGTCCCCGGTGCCGACGACGACGAAGTTGCACAAACTTCAGTCGCATGCAAAAATATGTCCTTGAAATGGCTACAAGCTTCAGGCTAACCCAAACTTTGCTGAGCACACAGTCACATGAGAAGTGTAGCTGTAAGTGAACCAACGATCGTTCATCGCAGGCTTCTGTCAAAGTGCAGTACAAGTTGCAAGCTGTGTCACCGGAGTCCAAAACCTAGACAGCTATATCTCATTCATTCGATAAGAACCGAACAAATATTGGTATGTTGGATTATTGGTCTCGTGAGTGTAGTCACTGGTAGGTGATTAAGTGATTTGTGATCCTGACCGACTGGCAGCAGTGCTTTCACCAGAGTTCACCTGTGACACTTGTGACTGAGATAAAAAAAAATCCGTACATCCGTGATTAATGAATCATTAGATCGAAGTTTTTAGTGTATTTCTTTTAAAGTTAATGAAATCAGAGCGACATGACCTGCATATACGAAGGGGTATCTACTGGGATCTACTGTACAGAGGAACTTTTAACTAAGGGGATCCCTGGAAAAAGTTATGACTTCATCAACTACAACGATAATTGAAGACGAAGGACATTTGCCCGTAGGCGTACTGCTAAACAGAGGGGAAATCAATAAGTCACTGACGAACAGGGTGAGTCATATACGAAGGGGTATCTACTGGGATCTACTGTACAGAGGAACTTTTAACTAAGGGGATCCCTGGAAAAAGTTATGACTTCATCAACTACAACGATAATTGAAGATGAAGGACATTTGCCCGTAGGCGTACTGCTAAACAGAGGGGAAATCAATAAGTCACTGACGAACAGGGTGAGTTCGTTAGCAAACAAGTGTACAGCGAACGAATTTTTTTTCTGCAGTGTTCAGTTTGTGGGACAGGGAACGAAGCAACAATTCTACGGTCTAGGCGATATGAATCACCAAACTTTTCGACTGGTTATATATTAAACAACTTGCTTCTACGTTGTGTACCCGGTAGAAGAGCGATTGATACGATACTGTCACGTGACAGCGTTTACATCGCCCTACAAACCAGATACCAAGCCCATCTTCTTGGTTGAAACACGAATCTGAATGGAGCTTGTTATGAAGGTCGAGTAGTTCATTTCATTCAGAATGGCTGTATGATGTTTACAGCAGAAACCTTAAGTTTATATGAATGGCAAAGATCCTACTGCAAAGGACTGAGAGAAAAAACTAAATCGATAAATATTGGAATACTGGTAGCTCACTGGTCAGAGGGCTGTCGATCTGTTCACCAGGCTTGCTAAATCACCAGTGCACGCACACCTAGCCAATGAGCAGAAAATGAGAAATCCGACGTGTACACTACTCAATGTGTATAAAGTCAGTCAGTAATATGCAAAGGGGATTATCAGTGACATGCTCCATAGCATCCCTGTTCCCGATTTTAATTGGGAGTGGAACATTAAAGGCCTGCCATATAGTTTGATCGGAAAACGCCTTGACAACATCATGATTGAATAACCGATGAAAGTAAAGAACAATGGGGAGTTTGCTCTTATTTCAGGACAATCTCACGGTGGAGGAATGTGGGTAGGTGAAGAGTTGTTTTGAGATAGTTAAAGACTGGGTCACTTATGTTTAGGGAGAAAAATGCCAGAATAGAAGGCTATGTTTCTTCTACGCAGTCGAGAACAGATACGATAGCAGCAAGACCCTTGGAACATCAATAAAAACAACGTTTTTTGCTTGTCCAGTAGCTCAATTCTGTTGCAAATGTTTCATGTGACTTCATCAGTGCGTTGTGGCGAAGCGGGGCCGAATGTCGAGTGGTGGTGAGCGCGTGTGAATGGGCGTGTTTCCGAAGGGAGTGGCCCTAGATTTTTATTGGTTTCCCGGGCGAGTTATCCTATCGATTGGACTTTTCACTCATGTTCTCTTTCGCCAACGTCCAGATAACCATTGAACTTGACTGCTCAGATTATTGCCCCGTGACCTTTTTCCCTCAGTTGTTCCTGTCGTCTGATCTGTTAGTCTGATGTTCGGCCGTCTTCAGGCTCTTTGATTAAGTTTGTATAAAGTTGCGCATATATTAGGCCACGTTCAACATCTTGGTTGATTGCATTTCAAAAATTCTGTTGGTCGCCCTCTCATCTAGTTTCGTCCTTTGGTTTTGGAATCAGTCTTCTCAAGGTGACACTCGGGTTATGGGTCGCCGAAATTCCGTGCGGTTGCTATATCCTGGCTGTCTGCTGAGGTAGGTTCTTGATTTGGGGTGACACTATTCGTCTAATTATCTGTTCTGACCCTTTTCGTCACTTCTGATATATCCTTTCCTTCCGAAAAAGTTTATTTCGTATCTATTGTTTTGTAACTCTCTACAAGAACACACGGGTAATATCATCTCGATTGCTGACGGAAGTTTGCAACGAGATCACCAAACTCAGTGAGAAGCTTGATCACAAACGAAACAACCTGAGCTAACAACTATCTCTTCTGTGATGAAGTAGGCTAGTGCTCTGAGGCTATGTCATCAAACCACGTAATTTATCAGCCGGGGACAATAAGTTAACAATGCGAACTCAACTCTCCTTCGTGTAGCCAATTTGCACAAATCCGTTGACCCATGTGGTATGTTCATCAGTTTGTGGCTTTTACAATTTCTCCGGCTTCCAGATTTCCATATTCTGAGCACGAAACGAGTGACATTCAACAAACATGCCCAAGATACCCGAACCACAAGACTAAGTCTCAGCTTATGTCTGGAGCGCTCTTGTGTCGGCATTCGTTCCGTTCAGGAGAACAGTTCGGGACCTGCGTAGTGTTCCCCAGGTTTTAATAACCACTAACACGAGAAACAAATGCCGATAAGAAACATATTTTTAGAAAATCAGCAATCAGACGAAACTCAGTACTTTGCAGCATTGTTCTCTAAGCTTTCCTGTGAATTCCCTAAGCGAAACATAACCGCTCCACAGCACATGGTTTGCCCAGCTGTGCGCAGCCACGTGTGAACTGATTTAAAGGCGTAAACAGCTTCCTACTGGGATGTTTGCCAAAGACTGAGACAGCCAGGATTTAGAAAACGCCCCAAGGTTTCCTGTTGTCACTTTGAATAACCGATCAATAGCTATAACACTAGATTCTCCATTAGTTGGCAATCTATCTAATCGCGTTGTCGATCTTGAACGCGCACAAGTTCGAATTTTACCGCGGTTGGAGATTCGATAATACCACCAGGATTTCAATGAAAGAAGGTAGAAATCCGTGAAACTCTGATGCGAAATCCAACTCCTTGGCTATTGTTCAGGCCACGGAAAAAAGTGCAAATTACCAAAAGTGACGAGTCAGGCTTTGAGTTAGTAACGTCACTTGCTGCAATCCTTGCAATGCGACATTCCGCGCACAGCAAATAAGTATGTTTGTTGTCTATATGAAACAATTGCTCTACACAATGTGATATCTGCAAAAGGTGGGGGCCTATGGGGTGCTGAACAGTTTGACTTTGGTCCCATATAGGAATACACGGAAAGCGAATCGATCAATTTGTATACATGTGTCAAGTGCCATGCGATTTGATAACGAGATCAAGCCCGACTACCCCTACACTTAGAACAATCGAACATACTCCAGAAAGCTACTTGCAGTGGTCCCACAACAAAGCACGCCCGAGGGTCGACGTACTCTACGGTCCCGCGCACAAACACCTACATGATTACACCTTGCTAACGGAGCCGTAAGAAACGATTACCCTAGGGAGCAAGTCGCTTCAAAATATCTGGTGGTTATTTCGTCCAGAAGGGAGCAACAAACGATAGGTCACTGAAAGTATTCCAGAGTAAGAGGGAAACCAACCTAATCATCTAAGACTTTCGAGCAATCAGAAGGAGATAGTCTAAGAGATCCGTCACTTTCAGGGCCGAGTCATAACTATGTCGCACTTGGTGCCTACCCAAGGAGTTTGATTGACGAAAGAGGTCATCTTAAAGCTTGGGTTGCCCAAGCGAGTCCAGATGTGGTCGACGTTTCTGGAGCAGGGCTCAGTGAAGGCATTAAAAATGTCACTGTCCCTTTATACTGCTTCAGGGTTTTCTCTGTGATGTCCCGACAACCTTTGTTCACACATCTGTCTGCTGACAACTTGCCGCAATTCAAGGGCACTATCCGAGTTCAGATTACGCCGCATAAAATCTGGAAACGGTGCTTCTCTTGTGTTTACGGCGTCCTGCCAAAAGAGAGAGAGGCGCCCTGAATATCATGCTGAAGGCTTAAATATGTTGTCGTCATGAGTACCAATTGGGACACTGTTTCTGATGGCCACCCAATATCTAGCTTCCAGATACCAGTGCATGAAGCCACTGAATACGTTAAAAAAGAGCGTTAAATCCGGGAAACATCACGAATCCTCGCGAGTCAAGGCATCTGTTGCCTAGAATGACTGTTCACTGAAGTGTGTTATGGTTTACTGAATCACTGAAGACTGGCAGGCGTCTAAAGCTGAAAGCTTGCGCCCACCTGTCAGGAAGCCGGTGTAAAGAATAGATCCCTAAGACTATTGTACGGAAAGCGAATCTTTCCGAGTTATTCCAAGTGCCATAGCAGCAAGCTAGGAAAATGAGGAACGGAGAGCTCGTATAGAACCACATGAGGAGCAGTTTGTTAATCTTGTGTGACCACAGTGTATCTAGAAAATGAGCAAGAGCGATAGTTCCACACCCACATATGAATCGGTGAGGAACATCAGCGGCAGTTCAGAGCTGAGGGCCCAGTCAGGCACATTTATCGAGCTATCGGTGTTGGCAAAAAAAACGAAAATAAAGTAAGTGCGAGTTCGTGAAGAAGATCGAACCCTAGCGCTTCGTGACTAAGCAGTTACTGGTGTTAGAAAAGTCTTCGGCGACAATGTAAACATCTGATTGCGTCAACCGTATGAACTATTCACGCTGGTTGGTAGAACGGGTGGCGATAGAAACAAATCATTGCATATCAGTGCCGACGGGTGATCGTCTTGCGTTATTCAGCTCTTCTTCACAATCTGGACATCCCTTTGGCATTTGGATTAAAACGAGTTTCATCCATTGATTCTGAAACATTTAGCCCCGGTACTGGTTTTGTATTCAGTAGTGTTGTTCAGCGTGCCACAACAGTCGGGTATGGTTCCATATGATTGGCAGGTGACTGTCGTCCAGCTTCTTGCAAAATGGGGGAGTGATGGATTAAGCGGGGGATTCTAAAAATTTTT
>NW_008751756.1:455824-456954 GCF_000715545.1 Opisthorchis viverrini
ATTGGCAGGTGACTGTCGTCCAGCTTCCTGCAAAAGTGATAACAAATATACTTCATAATAGTATGGACCGGTGAACCTCAAGTCTGCTGTGGGCAAAATGGTGGAGTGATGGATTAAGCGGGTGATTCTGAAACATTTTTCAGAAAAAATCACATCAATGAGGTCCATGAGCTCTCATGCCTACATTATCAGCCTCCTGACGGCTCGAGAAAGTTAGACACGCGCATCGTGTGCGAAAATACCCGTCGGAATTTTTTTAGATTTGTGCATTTGACTGTAGCACACACCGGTGTAACAATTATCGAAGACGCAACGCAAGTCTACCGCGCAATGATGAAGTCACCTCGCGTGGTGAAGAAATGTTCGCAATGAATGTGTTTAGCTTAACGAACGGAACAGCAACCATCTGTACATCTGGGAAACTAATAGTTCCCTCAAAAGCAAGCCGTCCGTATCTAAAAAGAACTAAGTTTTGGTGACCTTTTTGGCAATCACACTATCAACACTCTTCAGGGAGATGTCTTTCCAGGGTATTCTTCACATTAGACTGCTAAATACCACTGAGCAGCTGATCTTTCGTCCTCGCTGAGTGCATTGGCATCACGGCCGGTTTATCGATTTCCAATCGTAAATGGAATGCCAATCAGCGCACGTGCAGCCATACTATTTCGCGTGACACTCTTATTCTCGTGATTCGCGCGCGTTATTTCAGTCACGTGCTATACAAGTTCGAGGAGTTGGACGTGTTTCAAAATACACTTCTCTCTAATTTAGGCTAAGGTCGTTTCTAACTTTTGGTATGTGCTAATAGATGAATCCAAAACGGACACTTCCCAGGCAAAATAGTGAGAATTTTTCCGGACATAAGTATAAATGTGAATTAAGGTCAGTCCAAGAAGCGATACATACTGAGGAAAGTAGACAAGTGTGTAGAACGGGATTTATAGCCGTTTGCTGCTTCATCATATGTCGGCGTGTGGATAAATCAGTAAAAGTGGAATAAATTGATTAAAAGACGTCTGTACCTCCATATAGGAGATTTTAAATATCTGTCCAACGTTTACCCCGGTCATGCTATCAGCCATTAAAACTGCAGCCCTATGGTTGTCACCTGTAAATCTTCGAAAAAA
>NW_008751756.1:456982-457356 GCF_000715545.1 Opisthorchis viverrini
TGCTAGGTTTCGGAATGTGGTGTGGCTATTCACCGTAATCTCGGTGGTCACCTATTCAAGTTGCAAAGCTTCCTAGCCCAGCGAATGCCACATGTCTTCAACGTCGATGAGTTTGTCTTCTTTGGCAAACTTTTTGATACAGAATCTCACTGTTTAACGGCAATATTGGTATCTGCCGCGTCGGATTTCGGAGAGAATCTAAATGCCCCCGAAACGCTTGTCTTCTATCAAGATGTTCCTGGCAGCACTGAAGTTTGTCTGACACACAGGTGAATGATAACGGAATAGCGTTTTGCCCAGATTTTCTCTGAACCAACGACACTATAACCGAAGGGCTGGTAGAGCTCTTGAGAGACTTCAAAAATCTGTCCAAA
>NW_008751756.1:457380-476016 GCF_000715545.1 Opisthorchis viverrini
TTTTTTTACCGCTCCATCATCCTATCTACCGCGTCACTCAGCACCGAAACGTGCTTGGTATGCCGACCCGTATCGGAACTCTTTATTGAAATCATCTGCAGGGCCGGCGTAAAAATTATGCGCACAAAAAAGCAAAAGTGTAGAAAAACCGACAGTTTTTTAGTCCACAATAAGCTGATCTAGTTGTGTCATGTAGAACCGCATTCCAAAACGATGTAGGCGCTTTAAAAATGGTCTGTCACGCCAATTAAGACAGAAACTACGAAATATAGACAGAGTTCAGGTGGGTTTGAAAAACTTCAATATTCACTTTACATCGTGGGAAAATCTGACTCTGGGCGGACGCACTTGGTGAGGCATCATAAATACGGGTGTGTCGCATTTCGCAACTCGAGTAGACATACTCCTTCAGTAGAACACTCCTATCGAACGGACTAACATCAGTATATTTATGCAGCTGTCGAACTTGTGGACGCTCCTGCATGACACGCAGGGTACCACAGAGAAACGTGGTGGGTACTGTGCGTGTAATTTGTCTCTGGTTATTAAACAAGTGAGACGGTGCATATCTTGCATCGGTACCTCTTGTCCGTCAGCGGCGTAAGAAGTCGTTCATCCTGAGGAGCCGCCGGTGGATACAGCCGTACGTTACTATGACGTGTGATTGCGTCGCTACACTGAAACTTAGGAGAAATGACGGTTGACACCCCTTTGTTTAGTGCGATGTTAATGCCCACTGTTTATGAGTGGTTCAACCACTTCTTGTCAAACCAATATTGGATTCACTATCAAGGTTGGTCTTCCACTGTGAGCTGGTGTCGAAGGCGAGCGGAAGGATATTCCAGGGTAAAAGACCTTGGTAAGGACAAGTTTAATTTAACCGTTACATAATTTCCGGAGGTTTGCGGATTAAGGGAGCTAATTGTGGCAAAGCAGCCACCTCGGGAATTTCAACCGTCTCCTGATCCTGGCGAATTCAATGAACGGGCTGACATGAGCCTATCTGGGTTTCACTGGTCTTCAAAACTGCGCGAAGTAAAGTGAGTACTCCTAAACAGTCTATGTGCACTTGTACACACTGATTCAGTTTACTGGCTGATCATTCGTCATTATAACTCAGTCAGTCGATAGAGTGAGTCAGTAGACAACGCTTCCGAGTGAAGCGACACATTTCCCTTCATCATTCGATTGGTCACGATGTCAGCATTTTGTTTATTTCATCCGATCTCTTCGTCTGAAGCTAGCACAAAATCCATCGCCGTAAGGAGGCTGGTTCTTTAATTTAGGGGTGTGGGCAACCAGTAACTTCGCATATTTTGCCACATTTCATGATTAGTACTGGTGGTTTCTGGACAAACAGCCGATCACATCATAACGATTTTATTATCAAACAGTTATGAGGGGATTTCAGCTCTAAGATCGCTGAAAAACCTTACTAAATAAGGACATTGTTTAACATCAGATGGTTGAGCGGAAGACACTCATTAGCTAATCAATTTGGTTTTGCGGAAAGACTCGCCTAATACTCAGCTGAAGCTCTCGCTTATGACGTGTTTTTCGCTAAATTCGTCAGTATTACTTCAACAGAAACGTCAGTTTTAGTGAACAGTTCCACCAACAAATCGAACCTTTAACGCCCCCCATTATGAAGATTAGGTGTCAGCTGACTTCGAACCCCTCAATTTCGCCAATATCTATCTCATCCGCTTTTTGTTTTAACACAGTTTGTACATGTATTGCTCTTCGGATGTGATGATGCACCCCAGGTCTTGTTCATTTTCTGTTCTTCACCCGCATAACCTAGATTTTCCGGCTCAGTAAGTTTTGGTAGCTTGACCTAATACGCAATGAGCTTGAGAAAAACAGATAGCCATCATGGAGACACAACTGACGGCAAAAACTAGCACTAAATTTATCGATCACTTCCATGTGCTCTGCATGAAGGCGTGCCATCTGGGCCATTATATTGTTGCATTATCTAAGCCATTAGTATCCCGCTCTTCTCCGAGGCCAACCATCCTTATGTCCGTCAGTGGACTTGGGTTGTACACCAGTGTCAGTTATGATGTTCCTTGAGGACTGAAACAACGGTTCCGGTCCTCAACAGAAATTGCCGTTCAGATGACGAACGAAGCTACCAAAGTCGGTTGATTACGATACGCAACCGCCCTCAGAGCTCAGGTGGACAGGATATTAAACCCAACTGTTGTAAAGTTCCATAATAACGACAAATCTTATTCGGCTACATTTGACAACACACAGAGAATGTACATCTGTAAATGTGCGAAATGACAACGGCTCATTGCAGTGTGCGGCAAGGTACAGGAAATCGCATCCCCAGTGCTTAAACATGCCTCAAAGAAGCGGCCGAACTAAATGAGCTCAATGTGGGAAGCTCTAATCTATCAATCGTGGAACTCGTCGGTTATGCAGCCTGGTTCCGACAATCTCGCTATGCCATGTCGGAGTAGTCGGTAGAATCCGAGTTACTTACTTCCATTTGAGGACGCAGTTGCGTGCGTTTCTCTTTTAGTGCCATTTGGGAAATTGCATAGTGAGATGGTTCATTTATACGATAGCGATTCCGGATACACTTTCTGAACCTGGCTGTTGTGGGTACATTCAAGCGCCTGCATAAAACCACACTCATCTGTATACCGATTTAGTTTTGACAGGAGATTCAAATGGATTCAGCTACACCTGTCGTCTATGATGATCCTCTTCACTGAATGGACTGCACAAAGGCCGCTTCATGTTTCAGTTGATATGATATTCGAGATACCACAGTATAATTTTATAAAGGAAACTACTCATAAGGTTGCTGAAAACTCTTCGACAGCCCACGACCGGTTTCGCCCTTCTTGGGGCTCATCAGGTAGGCGCAGTCCCCGAGTTTCCGTCAACCTTACGTTCTACTTGAACCCAAACTGGACTGTTTTCGAGAAACACACTCATTTGCAAATCAATTTGGTTTTCACGAGAGACCCAACTGAATCTCTCGGTTTTATGATATTCTACAACTGAATGTGCTACACACAGGTCGCTTCATGTTTCAGTTGGTACGATATTCGATATATCGCAGTATATTTCCATAGATAAAACTACTGACAAGGTTGCTGAAAATTCATCGATATCCCACTTTTTCACATGTGATGATATAAACGCGTTCAGCGTGCAGTGGCTGAGTATTGATAAGACATACTCTTCGCATGTTGGTTGACCTGAGTTCAAACCCCTCCACGACCAGGGATATTTAGTGCTGATTGGCTCTATCTCGGGTTAAAGTCGAGTCCAATGCTTCTCCATTTCGTGTGGATTCACGAAAATCCCTGCACCAGGACATGAGGAGCGCAAAACATCAAGTTTAATATGATTGTGTGCACATGGTCAGCCAATCCAGTTGGAGCTGCGGTAACGCGGTTGAATTACCTTGTTAGTAAATCAAGGCTAAGTTCAATAGGAGCGGTTACTTTGGACACTGACCAGCAGTAGGAAATGGTCACTTTGACGATGATGATTGCAAGAAAGAAACATTGTATTTCGTTTCGTTGTGTTATGAGAAACCGTTCGAGACCAAGCTCACTCCCTATCTCAGTGTCTTGTTTGCTCTGATCCAATCATCAACAGCGACCTGTTTGGCTCTTTACTCCAGCCGCATGTTTACCGGTTTCGTTCTACTGACCATAGATTACTCTACTCGGTGTTCTACATCCGAACACAACGGACTCAGTGACTCATTCGACTGATTGAGAAGAGTGAAGGATAACATGGCGAATGTAGGCTACAAGAACAAAGATCACCCTCAACTACAAACGTCACACACGTCCAATTGGGCCAGGTGCAAGTTTGCTCAGACACACGGTGACAGAGACCTTCTTTGTTGTACTTAAAATCACGACCACCTCGTGCATTTTTACAACCCAGACAAAGGTAAACACCAGAGACGAAACAGGGATGAAGTACGTGTTGTCTACTGAAAATGACTCCTGTATGATATTGTAACAGGACCTAAATTGTTTCGTCAATAGGGGCTTCGTTATAACGTCGTCTTTGTCATTACCGCGGCATTTTTTTGGAAATCCGAGGGTGATTTCATCCCGAAAACGAATAGAATAAGGCTCAGATAGAATACATTGGAGTCTGTGTTGACGCCAGATTAATTTGCAACTGAGTAAATAAAACATTCTCATTGAACTGAAGGTCTAAAACGGAAGATAAATCCAGAAGCATCTAAAACATAGAAGAACTAGACATCTTGGCCTTCAGCCAGATAGATATCCTTACCAGACGCGCCTCTGAAAGACGGAACGGCACAAGAATGTAAGAAGGAATGACTAAATCGATCACATTAGTGATGAATGCAAGCATATCAAGAGAGGGTATACTGTATTAAAAAAAACGTTGGCCTGTATCTGTGTCCTTGGGGCTCACCCGCGAAGCCGTAGACACAGTTTACTAACTCACTGAAATGCCTACCGCATACAAAGCAATGGCACCATTGAATACTTTGATCGGGACAGCTTCAGCGCAAACCAGAAGAAACAAAGTGGTTAGACTATGCATCCGACGCCTTGTCGAATGTGTTTACGCAACTGGCAGAGGCCATTTTGAGAGACTTTTAGGCTAGTAATCGATCAGGTGGCTGTTGATCTGTTCGCCGAGCTTGGCAATTGATTTGCAAACGTTTCGTCACCATTCGAGGAGACATCTTCAGTGCGCTGTTGGTTGGGTAGTCTCTCTCTTCGTGCTTGTGTTTATATAGTTTACGAAGGGCAGCCATTGCGCTCCGACCAACCAGAATCCAGGTTACAGCGCAGACTGCTCTTCGTAAACTAATGCACCCGAGCTACCAATATTCCAGCAGATTACCAAGAGTTGTAAGTTGTGTTCATGGACGCAAGCCGAGCGAAAGACAAAGAGTATTGATGGACAGTATGGCAATTGCGTCGATGAAATTTTGACTTTCAGCAGGCTCGTGGTTTGCTACCCATGACAAACGTAAAATACGGAACAGCTGGACCAGAAGGTGCACTTATGAACTCTCGTTATCATCGGTCAAAATGCCGAAATGATTTCCATCAGTCAGACATCGTAGCTACTAGGAGCTACGGTGAGATATCTCAGCAAAGCTTGCAGAGGCTATAGAATGCTGACGAACCAACGGGCGTCAGTTGACCCCAGCTAATTTTGACCATAAACCAAGGCCAAGCAATCCTTGGGTTTACTCGATGAAGGGAGTAGAGCTAAACTCCAGTCTTTGTTCTATTTTATATTACAAGGACTAGTAATTCCTGGTGGAGCGGAACGTATTTCCGGGCATTCCAAAACTGAAACGGTAACGTTCTAAACGACTTGGGTTCGAAAACAATGAAGTATTCCCTCTACGGGTCGGTCACTTCCACCGTTACCAATACAGACATGATAGATTTCCTTAGAAAGAACGAACTAGAAGCGGCTAGGCCCAGAACTCATACAATCCGACCACTTAATGTTCAACAGAGATCGTCGGTTTATAGCGCCATGCGGTTGAAAAACCAGACACTGAATTCTTAAGTACCCCTAATGTGCAAGGTAAAGCAAGCTTAGTGCTGGTAAGTGAGGTAAATTTCTCTGCTGGGTTTTCAGCACATTGACCGAAAAATCTGATAGTTGTTAGCTTGTACTCGTTATATTCCTCACTTCCTGGTTGGTCTGAGCTTTGTGAAAGTTTTTCACAACTCTTTTTGTGGCACATAGGGTCTGCCGGTAGCAGCAACCACTTCCCTGTGCAGTTTCGACTGAACCTGCGACATTCCCAGCATATTTCTGATGTTTTCTTTTCGGAACCCTGTCACTCCTTGTATGGAAGTCAAAGTAGAGCAACCGTTGGTTGTGCCGAAGCACGTTTACTATTCGGGCATCCGGTGGCCGTGAATCGACACTACTGGTTTCCAAACAGTTTGGACAGCTCGGAGTTCAGAGGCACTGTTGTGCGGGGATCCTGCTAACAGCATGCTGATAGATTTGAGGTCGACCAGATTCAGCACAATTAGTGGAGAAAACGGAGGGGAACACTTGAATTATCCGTGCTGTTTGTACATCCCACAACAAATGCATGCCTGAAATTAGTTCCGTCACATACTACTTAAATTCTGCCTACTGACAAGCGACATGGGTGTTTCTGTCTTCCAGCTGGTGACCCAAACAACAAGACTGAATGGCTCACCAACAGTGAACACCATTCAGGTAAGAAATTCGGTTGTCGACGTACGATTGCGTGAAGATAGCGGCATCAGATCATCAGATCACAAACACAAAGAGCTTGGCCACCAAGGATGCCATATATGATGGGAGATACGCGCAGATTCTGATCCTGGAGAGAAACTAGTCGTCTATCCAACCCTTCAGGATGAACGAACAAACGTCCCCTAACTTCAATCAAAATGAACCTGGCATTAAATGGTTTAACTACATACAATTACACTAGCTCTTGTTCAATCTCTGAAATTTCCCCGTAATTCTTCGGAAAGGGAGAGCTTTCTCTCCGCTTAATGTTGTGTGAAAGTGTGTCAAAAATGATGAGTTCACTGATGGTTGGACGACCAACTTCAAGAACTAGTTAATGAAAGAACGCAGGAGGTCAAAAGAACTGTTTTTTGTAAACAAACGCTGATTTAGGAGGCTGGAAATGGAAGTTACAAAGTCATCCAGACGGTTCTCACAGGCATTCCTCACAGTTAGAGAAACCATGCAGGGATCTTCGTCCCCAAACAACTACTCAGAGCCTACTGAACAACTCGCAAAGAAACAAAACTTCGTAAACAAGAGACCAAAACTTTCTTGATTGTTTTTTTCGAAATGTCCGAAAGAAGGAATATTCTAGTGTGAGATTGCACGCTTGAAACCCCAAAAAGGAAGCATAAAGTTTCGGAGGAAAAACCTTAGAACACTGTTGGTGTTTTTTAGCGATTCCCAACTGAGGCATTCCCAAACTCTTTGTAGTATTCCTACGCTTTCCAAGCCACACCCCTGAATGCGCAAAACTCGAAGGGTGAATTTTTCCTTCGCTAATTAACGGGACTGAGGTCGCTATCTTTTTTTAGTAATCAAAAGTATTCGATAAGATCGCTTGAACTGGGCGCAACCTTTAAGCCTAGGAATTCCATAATGCACCGTGATATGAACCCTCTCTCTATATATATGTGTATATACAGTCCACTACGCTGTAGGAAAAAAAACACTGCGACCCTTGCATTACGTCGTGATGAAGCTGATATCCTAACTACTAATTTTGGGGTTCAGGTTGCATCCCCAAAGTTCAAGAGTTCGTCAAAGGGTTGGATATTTACACCCACCAACTTCTTCATCACAGCCAAAACTTTGCGATCAGTGATTGAGTACATCTCATAATGCAGTTGACGGCTGCTTCTGTAGCAAAAGCCTATTTTGCACTGCTCCAGGGAAGTACTGTTGTGTTGCCACTCACAAGGCACCTAGAAACAGTAATCTCGAGATTCGCGGCACTTACACGAATTGTACTGCCTTGGTCATTTAGTAAACACGTCCGAAGACCATCTGAGTCCCAGTTGCTGTGCCAAGTATTTTCAGGAACTCAATGATCCCAAAGCCCCTAAGACATAGGGCTCAAGTTACGGTGATGTGTGCCATCATAAAAAAAACAGCTGAAAGTACAAGACTCCCGATGATCGGGGGAAATTGCTCTCACTTCACAACTGTATCATCCTACACAAAAACCCAAGGTGTGCCAAAATATAGTGGCGTGAAAAATCAACGATTTCTGCCATCCCGTTTTTTCGGTTACTGGAACCAACCAACATGTTCACACGGTCTACGCTTGAGAAACAGAAACAGGAGCTTAACACGGTGAATTTTTCTTTACAGAAAGCATATCTGATCTGCAATATTTCTGTGTGATTTAACTTTCATAATGATGCGTGCCTGGAAAAATGTTTGATGTACGGACAACAGTTAAACACTGGTGATCCAAAAACTCTACAGAACTCGGCGGATGTGTCAAGCTGAAATTCATCGATTTTGTGGGACTGGAGAGTACCGAAGGGAAGCATGCGGAATTCGACTGCAGAAAGATCAGATAGTTTTAATTACTCCACCGTTTTTTCTGATAAGTTCTCCACTTTACAGTCACGTGGGTAGTCACGTGTGGCTGGACGAAGGCTGTGAGCGGTTAAAGTCGACGGGTTCGGAATTGCAAACTTTTGAATGAGTTGCCTTATGATCAAATAAACTAAAAATATATGTTTTGTAGTAAATATGGCTTGCTGACTACTACTGTTGGGAACCCTTATAAGTAGTTTATTTTCTCAAAGGAGAACACTGAAATAGTCCTAATGTTAGCTAAAATGAACATTTAACCGGTAGTTGCCTGAACACCTGAGTGATTTCTCTGAGTTTCACGTCTAGACTATTCTGGGTCCTTCATTTCAAAAGAACTGAGAATAGCCAGTTAGCTGAGGATATAACTTCAGGCCGTCAAACGTTATTTTGTAAACGGATGTAAGTTGAATACTTTAACCAAACACATTAATTATTCATCATTTTCATTTCGTATTTCATATATTACAATCTCCGGCGTGCACAGAAGTATGTTTCAGTCGCTTGTCCCCGTGAAATTTACTGTGCGCTTCCTCTTTTCACCACCCAATTTACAAGCTACGGGCAGTAGACGGGTGAGCCGTGAAACTAAATATGGTCTTTAGGATAGCTGAGACTGACCATTCTCCGATTACTCAGCTACTTTGATAAATTCTACTTTGTTGAGCTAAGCCATGTCAATCTCACTTACGACCGAACGAACTCAAAGGCTGCTGAAAGATAGGGCTTCACAAGGTAATGAACAGTTTTTCAAACCAGCTGGCGTGGCAAAAGCGATAACGGAGAAGTGATATGACAGGCTATCGGTGAAAAAAGAAGGCCTTTTCTGCGGAGTTATTTATTAGAAATTGCCAACTGAACAGCCACAGACTACTAGACAGGGAAACAAAACTCTCATATGCATCTTGTTGACAAAAACTGAATATCCGTCTTCTCTTTGAACGCGTCTTCCTGAACTTTTCAGGATGTCCATTGACTATTACTCAACTCCAAGCAAACACTACAAAGCGACTCCACAAATCCCTCAATAGATCTCATTTTTCAAGAGATGCAAGGCGGATTTACGAGAAAACATACTACTCGCACGCCTCTCCCATCAGTAGTATCACCGTTAAATCGGTATATGCGAACCAGAAAAATCGATATGCAAGATTTCGAATATCAGAACGTATTGGGACAGATGATACGGCTATTGTTACGTGCATTTTCATAGACATTTGAAGACCTATGAAAGCAAATTCCGATACAAATAATAAGCAAATGGAACACTGGAATTCCACTAACTCAGCTCAACAAAAAGCCCAGCCTGGTTTTCCAAACAGTCAAGCTCACTCTATGCTGACGAATTCGGAAGACGAGGAACTACGTCTGTGTATGTCTTCCTCCCACGTAGTAACCATCTGGTTCCTAAATCCGTGTGGGCAACTACGTCGATCGACTAAAATGTATGTTGTACCTGCTTTGGTAGACCAAAAAACACAATCTGAAACTAAGAATTGTCTCACGTGACAAGACTGTGGCCTCCTTGGTCACTTGCGGAACGTACCAAAAAACAGCTCACATCTTTTCACGATCTTCCAACGCTACTGTGGGTGCATACCAATGACAAACAGCCTGCCTGTATTTTGTCGCATCGTACTGTTCGTTACGTCTGTGAGACCAACTTCCTTACAAATTTCTTCAGTTTTTGAACCGCCATTCTGAGGCACTTTGATGACAACTAAGATCCCGGAGGATAGTCTAAGCCGTTGAATGACTTGGCGATCCACGTAGATGATACTCATGCATGTGTGCGTATAGTGGGAAGCCAAAGATCGTTGGCACAGAGCCGGGCGCGGGTCATCTACTTGGATGTAAGCCCGAAGAACGCGCACAGTCTTGTCGCAAACCATTAAACGGGCTCAACAGGGTGGCATAACAATGGGTGCCACCATCAGTTATATGTTTACCATCGAAGTGTGGGCGTCATCCGTCTGACCCCTTGAGTTCCAGTGCAATACCGCACCTCCATCAGTACATCAGGGTCACCGGAAGCGGTTCATTAGGAAATCGCCAAAGTCGAACTGGTCATTAACTCTGAGGTTAATGATGTCCTCCCTAGAATGATAATGTCCGTCAAGCATTTATTAGAAAATGGTGCAAACTTGCTTGGGTTCCAGAAGGCTATGATGTGTGTGTGGGCGACTCAGACGGTCCGTCCTGCTAATGCATCTGCTTCTGTATATTGTCCAAATACACATAGACGAAGCTGCGCTAGGAAGATTCCGAATTGCTCGCATGTTTTCCAGGATTGCAACGCCTGGTACCTTGAAGCTTCTCACGATTCATTGGATAGGTGTTGTTCACTTCGTCGTGTCGACTGCCAAGCTGATAGCCAAAAATGGAAGTTAGGGTATTCAGCATCGCCTGTCCCAGTAGCCGAATTCCGGACGTCCACGGCTTCTTCGGACTCGAGTGTTTGTCTTTCGTTACGAGGGCTGAGGCAGCATCAGACTGGATCCACTTCCAACAACACCTGATCACTGAAACGACTTCGGCGTTGGGGACCCTATCATTCCGTTTGATCCAGACAATGACGAACATGTCGTCCATATATCGTCCCAGTCCCGCTGCTGCACACTAGTGAAGATAGTACGTGGCAATCTTGGTATCAGTGCGCATTGGCGACTGTCCCGAACTTGTCCTCAATGCGGCCGAAAGACCTAATATACTGGCCATTGAAGTTCGCGTGTTTATTGCACTATCAGCTGTCAGGTCCGTGCAGCATACCACCCCACAATCATTTAGCAGATGAATTAATGTTTTATGTTGAATCCCGGATACAGGCTCATAGAGGATAAGCATTTGGGGAATATTTACGCTTAAGCTAAAGCTATACGCCACTGAACCAAATGCCGTAGTCAGTCGTTGCAAACTGCAATATACACGAACAGGTACGGACGAGTACGGCAGTGTTGTGGCCAGAAAACTCTACCAATTGAACGGTTAACCATTCAACCGGTTTTTGATCTTGTACACCACCAAAGCAATGACTGTCAAGTAGAGACTGAAAAGGGATGGGGAAAGAACACAGCCCTACTTCCCTTCGGCATTGATCAATAAATCGTTTGGGTTGGTGCAGATTTTCTATGCCCGGATTGTCATCTCTACGTGAAAGACTTTGATGAGTCTGGACGATCTGTAATGACTGTGTTGAAGACATTGGTGAACTCCACAAACAATCAATAGAACAGTCAATTCCGTTCACAGTATTTCTCACGGATTTGATTTGCGACCGCTTCGAAATACACACTGCTCTTCAGGGACGTTTTCTCCATAATGTCATCAGGATCTGAGCCACAATTTTACCTGATCTCACTATAATTGTTCGTCTTAATGCGATTTCCTTTCCTTTTTCTTCACAGAGGAATCATTACCGTATCCATGGGACCGTGCGAGACGTCTTCTAGCTCCTAAATTCTACTTCGGAGGTTCTTTCTGCAAAGTCGGTCCTCTCGGCATGAAAAGCTCCGTGTACAAGTCGCCATCGTTCATGCTCTGTTCTCCACAAAATCCTTCTGAGTTGTTTTCGAATCGATGGCTTTTCAGAAACGACAACTTCTTCTGAATCACTGTGGATATCTTATGAATCCAAATCGCCTTCGTTCATGCTTTGGTCCACATCAGCTGCTTGCATATGTGTTATTATTCGGGCCCACTGCCTTTCAAGTGTGTTTGAATCATTCGGCAGCACTCCGCAAAATTTCACTACCGTCTCCCCCTTGAACGAATTTCCCCTGGTTCGAACCGTGAAAGTTTTCCGACTGCGACGCCTACCCTAGCACGCACCAACGAGTGAACCGTATTACATTCAGCAGTCAGTAGTTTGTGTGGATCTCTTTGCGGCGCAATGATGAAACTGAGTCCACGTAGCAAACAATATCCGCTGCACATTGAACCACGTGTTTGCCTTTCAGAGTTCAAATGCTGCACACATAGTTGCCTTCTACTTTTGTCGTTCATTGGCCCGATTCCAAATGGATCCAATATCTTCTTCCACCCTTGACAGTCCTTCTCGAACCGGGGGATTGAAATGATGGAACAGATCGAGGAATTCGTTTGGGGCGGACAAATCTGACAGGTGATCTGGCGTTGTGGGAATGTGGGAACTTCTTTCCTTGACACTCGCAGTGGGGTGACCATGATTCCACTTTTGATGAGTTTCTTCTTATTCGAATACTCGCTGCATTCACGTTATTTTTTCCGAAATAGTATATATATATATATATGTATATATTGGAGACCAGCTTCTGAGTCGCTGAGCAAAATATTTTCAAAAACAATTTAGCTGTCCCAATGTTCCTTGTGCCTATATCTTTCGTTCAGTCCGCTCATTTTAAGCCGTGATCTGAGTTTAAAAGTACCTTTCTACCTTGAAGCGCCATCGAACTGCCGGACCAGATGAGCTTCCCCCAGCATTGTTCAAAGATGAGGGAACAAAAAAGTTCCAGAGCATTGGGGCCAGGTGTTCGTGGTACCTGTGTTCAGATTAGGTATCTGAACCAACTGTTCCGACCATAGGGGTATAAGTCCCACACCAGTCATCCATCTTCGGCATGTGAACACAAATCCGAGCGCAGCAAGCAGGATTTCGAAGTGACAGAAATAGCCACTGTTATATCCTCACCTTACGTCAAATGCTGGAGCAGTGCCACTTAGATTACCGACCAAAAATCACGCTTTTCTTCGACTTTGCAACAGTACAGTGAGCTGTCCAGAGGCGTCCTGACAACCAGTGAAGTTTGTTCGGATTGCACCTTCTCTCCCTTTTTCTGTTCACCCTTGTCATCGACGTTAGTTAGTGTGAAAGGCACACTCCAAGAGACAAGAATCCTGTTATAAAAATCACGTCTGATGGAGGTTTATGAGTTTGGATTACGAGGTCTATATCATCTTGTTGTTTACCACTTACCTTTGCGCAAAGTACTTTAAAAAAGGTATCGGAGATGATATTTTCACCTACAGAGCACAAATTTTCTACTTCTCGATCATCTTTTGCTTCCCTGAAACTTCGGAATGAAGAGCTTGAGTGTGCTGAGGCCGCACAAGCCGCGACTGGACTGCAGCAAATGAAGTTATTGCGCAGAGTAATGGTGCGATCAGCGTTAGTGAACTTGGGTGTCAGAAACAAATTTCGCTACAGCAAAGCTAAAACGAAGTAACTTTGAGAAAGGTATTACCCTATGGTTGTCAGACTCCCCCCCCCCCCCCGATCAGAGGACCTTCGATGTCTTCAAACGTTTGATCTCCTTAACACCGCAAGAATTAGATGGTTGCAGCGAGTAGGTAACAAGATAGTGCTTAAGCAAAAGCTTGCCAAGGAATCCGAGTTGTAAGAGCAGCGGATTAAACTCACTAGGATGAATTGGCTCGGCAT
Organism: Opisthorchis viverrini; assembly: GCF_000715545.1. Lineage (NCBI taxonomy): Eukaryota > Metazoa > Platyhelminthes > Trematoda > Opisthorchiida > Opisthorchiidae > Opisthorchis > Opisthorchis viverrini. The sequence continues at coordinate 470,909 of NW_008751756.1, forward strand.
GTATTACATATGCCCAACCACCATCTAATCAGAAAAGCGTTATTTGCTGTTCCAAGCGAAAGGCTCACGGGGTCAGGCAGTGACACTACAACGTGAAATGAAGGTGAATACAGTCAAACTGAGTGCTGTGGGAATTTCGAGCCTCATAGGCTGAGCCAACGTGATCCCGGTTGCAAATGCTTCCAAACCCTTCAATATGTGGCACACAACCGATCCAAGTGGGGCACATATTGTGATTTCATAATTGGGCTGCTTAGCTAGATTCCACCTGTCGGAATGCTTGGGGTTTACGTCTAGCAAGGTTTGCAAAGGACGCTGGTTGAATCCCAATTGATGGCGCCTTAATTCGACATGATGCTCATATATGTTTACTTTAAGGCTATCCAAGGTTGTGGATATCTTACGCTTGTTCGTCTTCCTTAAGGACGCGGGGGTTCCTCGCATCAAGTCCCCACCCTTGTCTTCAATAAAAGTTTCTTCCCTCAAGGTCGTTTTGTATTCAAGTGCCAGTGTGCATTACTGGTATAATTGTGTTGTTGACAGTGATGTCACCTGCAACTGCCAATCTGAGGCCTTGTTCACGGTCATTTTGCGCTGGTCCACTGCTGTATAAGATACAATCGGATGCAGACCCCCGTAGTCTTTTGTGATCAGCCAGCAGAGTTTCACCGAGTGGTGATCGTACCGCTGTTAACAATGTTATCGTTAACATCGTGTCCGAATGTGCTGGCGGCCCAGCTGTAGTACCCTTTCGGTGCCTAGCTGCCAGGCCGCACGAAGAAGGCACGAGGGCTGGGATACTGCCAGGTCGCCCAAGCCTAGACAGGGGGAGTCGAGAGGCGGAGGTTGGGTTCGAACCACGGAACTTCCAATCAGTAACTGCGCGCCCTAACCGCTTGGTTCATGTTGCCCCCTGGCGGCCCAGCTCCTCAGTTGTATTATTTGTAGGTTTGTTGGAATCTCCCTTGGATTCGAACCATCTCAACGAGTTTGTATCAACGTCGTCAAATATGGCTGCTCGTATGCGTCTTTTGTCTGACTTACTGACTGGTATTCATACTCTGCAGCAACTTGATTCCCCTGCTCCACATTAGTGACCACTATGAAAGGTAACTGACTGCTTTTTGGTTTCACACGAGTTTATCATTTTCAGGTGGTAAGTGGTTGCTATCGACATCCAAGATGCCGCTGCTAGTCATCCTATGAAAGTCTACGTTGACTTGCCGGTCCGCTTGGCTTGGCTTGGCTTTGTAACATCCGCTGTTCTACTCCGTCACGCAAAACAAATCTACGGCAGTCTTCATCTCACTTATGCCATCGCTTCCTTCCTGAGGGTAGAGTTCGCTCCTACGTGCAGGCTTCATTCACTCACTCTGCGAATCCTCCCTTGGTTATTCATCACCTGATTATCACTCAGAATGCTCTGCCTAAGGGATTTTTCGTCGATAAAGCATATGGATCTTTTCCAGATAAGCTCCGCCACTAATGCAAAAAGTGCATGTATGAAAATTTAAGCCTCGCCACTTTTTACCAGCTCCAATTTAATGTGCGCACACAACCATGACCTATTTTTGATGAAAGCAATCCCTTATCCGCATCTAGGCTAATTTTGTGCGAAAAATTTCTGCGTTCGGACGTAAAACCCTAAATGATGAAAACTTTCTGACGCTTTCAACTCTCATTCATGACAAGGAGACGGTAATACGTTTTCTGCAAAGCCACGGAGTGATCCATCAGCAACGTTTATGGCCAGCAAATGACACTGTCAACTGTTTCTGATAGGGGGAGGTGTAATGGCCGACAGTGTCGGCAAGAAATCGGTCTTCGAAAGAGAACTTGGCTGCAGTGGTCTAGAATGGAGTTTAGGACAGTAATTCTATTCATTTATTGCTGGTTCAAAAATTTGACAAAAATCAAATTCTGATCAGAGGAATTATCTATTGGCCACACAATCACTGTTGATTGGAAGAACTTTCTTCGCGAAGTTTGCGCCTGGTGGCTTTTGCAGACCCAAGCAGTCTACAAGATACAGAATAAACGCCAATGCGGTACACACCAATCTTTAGGGAACAGCTGCTTGTGTGAGTTCGTTTGGAGGCAAAAGTACCGAAAAACGGACCTATTCATTCGAATTATTAATGACATGTCCCAGTTTAATCCTCTTCGATAAAAACCAAAAGTGCAAATTTCATATCCTCTTTTTTCTAATCTTATTTTGGGTGGCGGGGGTTAGTTTTTTGGCGGGGCTTATCTGGAAAAGATCCAAACATAGCACAGGTGAAAAAATCAAGTGGTAGTATTTATCGGTTTGGTTCAGGTTGAGTTTACGTTTCGCTTAGCCATTAGCACACCAAATTCTATCGCCCCGCGCATTGAATCGATTGGGAAAATGAGAAAGAACAGGCTAGTTTTGGTAGTCAGGAGCTCACTACTAAATCAGACAGTCAAAAGTGAGACCGATTAGTTTACAATCAACGCTCCGAATCGAATTCCGGACCCTAACGGTGACCCCCCAGAAAATTCTTCATTTTTTCTCAACCACCAATCATACGTCGTCTACTGATAACTTATCTATCTAATCGTCTGCTACGATCGATCTTATTTTGTTCTACTCGTTTTTTGTTTAGATAGCATGCGATCTGTTTTAGGAATTTGACACGGGGAAGGTTATATTTCTAAGGCTACCGAGAACCTAAATCTTGTAGATGATGTCATGTCATTTATGGCTAGTTTTAGAAACTTGTCATTCCCCGCTACTGTGTTTCCTTATAAGAAAGAATCGATTTTATGAACAACGTGATTGGCGGCCCCGCTGACTAGGACTTTTCAAGGTATTTATGGAAACGGTGAACAGTATGCTTAGGAAATTCGAAACTGAGCAGTTAGCTAAAATACTCTTCAGAACCCCTCTGTTTCTGGAATCTTGTAAAAGCAATTCGCCAGACCCTGCGTTCTCCCACCGTCTCCTTGTTTCACACAACCACGGAATACTGACTCTCCCCCTCATTTAGGGGATGGAAGCTGTTTTTGCCCTTCTATGAATAACCCTGACTTTTGCGGATATACACTCATTTGCAAACTGATTTGGTTCTTTCGAGAGACTCACCTGGAACCCAGCTGAATCTCTGGTTCATGATGTTCTCAGGCAACTGAATGTGCTGCACTAGGCCGCCTCATGTTTCAGTCGCCACGATATTTGAAATATCGCGATATATGTATATCTTTGTAACGTACTACTCATAAGGTTGCTGAGTGGGCTGTCGACGGATTTTCAGCAGCCTTATGAGTAGTACATTACAAAGATAAACCCTGAGTTTTCTTCTCCAGGTCCACGGCCAAACTCTAAGATTACGTGGCGCTATTCGCCACTACCTCTAAGTACCCGTGTATGAATGATGCCGCAGCTATTTTGCCTCGCTTCAGAGCTCGCTCCCATTGTGTCTAGTTTGGGCAGTGCCCATGTAGGCCTTGCTCATAATTGTGACCGTTTATCCGATTGCAACGAACATTAGCCCGTCTCTAAAGCCGTAGTTCATCTGAAGTGCTCAAGTTGCCCTTAGCGTATCGGAGATGCAAACACACAAAAGACTTAATGTCAGACCCTTGGTCGATGCACTCCTGTCTGATGAATTCGTGATCATGAGAATTAACCAATTCAGAATGGGAACTGCTACATACTGTTATGTATGATGGACAAAGGATGTTTCTGACCATGACTACAACAATGGAGACACATGTTGTACGCCATAGTAACGTACGTAAGAACGAATGAAGAATACACCTGTCAGTTTCGATGACATTGTGTGCAACGGAAGTGGCCTTTTCTCACAGTTTTGTGCGTCCTTGGAGATCGAGTCCTATCATAAATTCATCGACATCGGTACAATCAAATGGGTAGCAAATTATATGACTAATACATTTCTTATCATTGCCCCGAAAAGTGTATATATACTCTTGCCAGTCAGTCAAGCAACACAACAGGTGGTATCCTGGATACATCTATTTGTTTGTCGTTCCGTACTGACTGGGAAAACTGTTTTGGAAAAGCGGTGTAGATGCTCAGTTTACACATTGTCATCGATATCACATACAATGATGATACTTGTGTAAACACGTTGTGCAAGACGCTAGTCAGGGGAGTCACTGGTGGCATTCTGACAGCAACTTTGTCCCGCCTCCATCGAAGTGCTCCTCAAGCCAAGCCGTGACCCTAAATGCGCGATAGCATATGCAACGGAATATGCCAAGACTTCACATTGGCCGCTCAACAGCATAGGAGGGTACGGTGAGCGTTCCGTTGATGAGTTTAACTAACTTGACCATTTCACTGAAGGCCTACTATGACATTGCCACATCAGATAATTTGTTTTCGCATTACGGTTAACCAGGGCATACCGACTCCACCAATCGATCGGTTTAAATAAAGCCACGGTGCACTTTCCCGTCATGCCATTTGGTGGTGTATTTCTGGTCAAATGGTGGCGTGATGGTGTGATGCCGAAAGCAGACATGTAAATTACCGAAAGTATACCCACACTGGTCTCATTGGAACAATTCCCCTTCTCGCATGGCGTGGATATCTTGTTTAGTGTGCAATGAAATGGATAAGCCATGGATTTGATGTCCGCTCTTATGAGAGTCCATATCACTATCTGTGTCGGAAACCCAACCGAGCATGTGAGACGGGTGGGTGACCACTAGTCCATTAACGCATGTCGAATAGGCTGAAGTAATGCAGTTGGTTCGCCCAACGCCTCAAATGACGACTCGGTCGATTAACTGACGGTCAGCTAACGCCTCGAACACCCGATGAGCAGTTCGTATGTATGGAGCTGAGTGATAGTACAACAAGGTTGTTTGAAAATTTATTTCTACTGTCTGAAGTAAATTCCACCCAAGCCATCGACTGTGCAAGGGAATGCATCCAAAACGGACCATAACTCGCTTCATAAATGACGGGCGAGAAAGTGATAAACGAGAATAGTCGTGGGAACAGTCACCACTAAGTCTATGCTTTTGGGTTGAATAGCCTAATTTCCTCAGGGTTTAATAACTCCCAAAAGAAGGAAGAAGAAATAGCTTCACTAACCCCAACGACGTCTTACACG
>NW_008751756.1:476021-486350 GCF_000715545.1 Opisthorchis viverrini
GGTTTGCAGGCGTACAACGTGGATAAGGTACAACGTATCCGAAGAGCGAAGCCGAATTTGAACGCATCTGTTTGCTTATTCTTTGCATCTGTGCCGAATTCGCACACACGTTTATCAACTTCAAACAATGTCTGCGTGGCTGTTTCACCGACTGGCGAGCTTCCCTCACTGTTTATCATGTCTGCTCTTAGCGCGTCATCTGGACAGTAGCCCTTGTTGCAGTCATACGCTGATCGACAAGTCCACGTGCCCGCTGCGGCTTCATTCGCCTGCCCCGCCCCCAAATCGCAGTTAATGCAATCAGGCCTCACGCTCTACCGAACAGATTTCGCAATGCAACAGGCGGAGTTAAGCCATGTGTGAACCAGTGACTATGACGGGTTGGGTCATCAGTGCTTTGTGACAGTGGCATATTTGGTCACTGACATACTGATGTGCACGCGAAGCACACGCACGTTCGGTCGTGGACGGGGTTCCGGTGACTGAGCAGGTGCCCGAGTTTTGTTGAGGCACGCACATCCTGGGTTGTGGTAACTCATAGTGACTTTCAAAACAGACGATAGAAAAATTCCCATTGAAAGCGCATTCTTCTGCTGCACCTTAAAACGCTGAAGAGTGATTTGTGCCTGTTTTTTTGCTGCTTTATTTGGAATGTGTTAATGGGATTAGTGAAATTAGCAAAAACCTGTGACAATATTCCATGTACGAACACAGTTGTAATTTTTGTAATGTACTACTCAGATGGTTGCTGAAAACCGTCGACAGCCCACGACCGGTTTCGCCCTTTTTGAGGCTCATCAGGTAGGCGCAGTTCCCAGGTTTCCGTCAACCTTACGTTCTACTTGAATTTAGTTTTCCGTAGCTGAGGGCAGAAATTTGGGGCAACGGATTCCGGATGCCGACGGAAAGATACACTTAATGCACTTTGCGATATCGTACGACCCATTGAAATGCATGAACCTTCAAAAAGCAGGTGTATTCGACCCTCGAACAAAGACTACTCGTGTGGAGATCACACGTGGTCCTAATTTTAGGGAAGGTGCTGTGTGGCTCGGTCTCCACCTGGTAACTCACTCCAAACAGACACTAGCCTTAACGACGAAAGTACGTGAATCGAACAGCAACCTTACTGTGAAAAGGGAATCGATCACATATTCTAGGATTGATCGACGAACAAGGGAATCGATCAGACCAGCTGGCGTGAAGTTCGTGTTTGACTGCAAATTATAGTGGGTAATGCGAAAAAAGATTGTACCCATCCTTTGAATGAATATAAAATTGTTGTGATTAAGGCAGCTAACCATCAGCAGCTAGTTGACTTTTGTTATCGGAAAAGGTGGACAAAAACTCGGGATGTTTTGGGCACTATTTGTTTTTGGAAGCCCACTGTAATCATTCAGAGTCGAAAATGGAGAGAAACCGAAAAACTGCAGCCATTATGGTTACCCCGTATACATGCGGACAATCAGCTGTGTGCGTTGGGTTGGTATCAAGTTTCGCACACGGTAAAGAAGATAGGCATGGCTAACTGAAGTGGCGGGGAGTGAGCTCTGTAGTGATTTGGTGGTACTGACTCAAGTGGCGGATATGGTGAGGTTACGTACTGACTTGCATGGTGGACCTGCCTCAATCAGACAGGCAGATGCCCCGGAATTGACCTCCAATACTCAAGTCTACTGGCATTGGTCCCAGAAATCAGTGAGCTTGGTATCATTTCTCACCTGCAGAGAATGTTGCAGTTCTCCCTTCATGTGTGATCGCGTAGCGATTCTTTTCAATATCACCAAGTCCTTGTTACTTCTTCACTTCCTTCGTCCTCATAGCCGACGCAGTAAGCAAGTAAAGTCGCCCACACTTTCCAAGTTAGTACCTTGATTTGGGAAAGCGCACAACCAGCTGCCCCCGGGATGGTGGTCGCTATGAGGAGGGACTGATATGCTTACCTCTGCCGACCGCTTCGACCTCTCAGTATTTGTGGGCTTTGCAAATGCTACCAGTTGCTAGTTTTTAAGACCTCCGATGACATACTGGCATCTCAAACAGCAACAATATGTGCTGTGAAGCTGTTTATATTCAAAAAACCTCAGTTCTGTAACGGCGCCGTCCCGTTCTACGGAAATCTTGTATGTTTATTCCTGAGATGATATCGGCATATTTGTAGACCAAGAAAACATCAGAAAAACAAAACAGTAACCAAAACATCAGTTTTGGCCACTGAAAACGTGCTGGCTTCATAAACAATGGCTTTGAATATTACTTCACTCAGAATCGCCAGCCCCATTATTCACCGCTATGTGCGAGTGGTGAATGGACGCCGAAACAGGCGACGGTAAAATCTGCTGATTGGTATTTTCACTTTTCTACAACTTTAATTTTTTTCCGTCAGTGTTACATCCGTCACGTGAAGTTGGTGAAAAACAAATTAAACTTATGATGGATCAATCAAAATCGATTACTCTATTAGGCGTTACATCTATTCAACACATCTTCCTAGGTCCCTAGACAAATCCTAGTGACGGCCAGATTACAGAAACTTGTCATTAGGAGAGTGACTGTGGTGAGGCGATTCCACTCATACACACACTGGCTATTTCACATCGACTTGGGATGGAACATTTGCAGCCGAACTCAGCGAACAAATTAACGACTAGGAAAATTCGATAAGGAGGAAGAGCAACATTTCATATGATAGCCAGTCGGAGAAAAATGACAGTCAACATCTGAGTTTCCGCCGTTACTAAGTTTGGGAAAGCACCACCAAACGGGTGTCCATGAAATCAACTTCTATGATTGGTGGTCTTCAGTAAGGAAATTAATACCGTACAGTTCCTACAGTATATTCATTCTCTGGAAACACCAAGGAAGCCATATCACTGGAGCTGATGATCACTCGAGGATCAAATACTGCCAAGAAAAGTAAGAAGGCTTGTACAGAGCAACGCAATACCGAACCACGGATGACGCGTTTAAGGACACACGCGACAGTTCGTCACGAGCGTTTTCACAGACAGCGGTAGGACCGTCATCGCTATACAGTTTCATGATGAGATGATGTGAGGGCGGGACAGAAATAACGTCCAAGGCACAAAATGCGAACATTCCAGGGTCCCGATAGACCTGTATGGCGTCAAGTATGGTTAGGAAGCGACTTGGGTGAACCAAAGAATGTGTGGTAGTAAAACAACTCAATCGGTACTACAATCAGTAATAGGCCAGCCGAAAATCGCGTTCGCATTTCTAATCATGTGTACTGACAAACACGAACTTCCGAGGGAAAACTTTTGCGTACGGCTAGCATCCCACAGACGTATAAATCCTTCAAACTCCACTCAAAAAGCAAGGTGGACAGTGAGCCAAACCGCACAACCAGCTCCAATGGAATGGTGTCAGTTTCCTAGAGGACGCTGCTTGGCTGATTCATACGGGAGGTGGTGAAAAAGTGAATTGTCAAGCAAATGGAAGCAGCCACTCGAAGAAAGGCGAGGGCTGCAGGTTGCCCAAGCATAGACAAGGGGAGTCGAGAGACAGAGTTCGGGTTCGAACCACAGACTCTCCGGTCAGTAAATCCGTCCTCTAACCACTGAGCCATCTCGCCCTGTAAAGCAATACGGAAAGATACGTTTATAGTTACTCCCCCCGCTCGACCTAAGTAACACCATGCTCCTGATCTGAACCAAAGTTCAGTTCTTCTAGTAATCAAAACAACGGGACTGAAATTGAAACAGTTCCAGAAGATGTATCAGCAAATTAACGAGCTCACCTACTCTGAATAGCTGAAAACATACCTAGTCAGATAACACAGTAATGCTCCTTCTAAACGCGAACCTATCATCATCATCATCATCACCAACAGGCGAACCTGCTAGGGAGAAAAAGTTTACGAATTAATCCGAATATCGTCCCAGCGAAATCCGATGGGAGAACCACTACTGTCCGATATAACCGAATCACTATGGAATCATTCATTCTCATCATCATCATCATCACCAACAGGCGAACCTGCTAGGGAGAAAAAGTTTACGAATTAATCCGAATATCGTCCCAGCGAAATCCGATGGGAGAACCACTACTGTCCGATATAACCGAATCACTATGGAATCATTCATTCTAGCTGGAAACTATCGAGAACTAGAAAACCCAGAGAAGAAAATCGTATCGACTGGATGTCGGAATGGCTTCGTTGGCCAACACGATTAAGCGTGATCAATAACATATTTGGGAAGGCTGGATACAAGATGCTATGTTCTTCTTTTCGATCAGCCCCGGAAGTGCTGGATTGGCACAAGGGTTAGCAAAAATTTTAGAACCGGTTGCGCTTAAATTGTCATCAATCAGGTTAAGAGGTATTTGACTTTGTATGTTCAACCAAAGATGTTGAAGTTTGTGAAGAGCCCTTGCCAATAAAAATCGAAGCAATCTCGCTGACGATGGAAAATAGGTACGGACATCCTAATGCGCATATTTTAACAAGTTGATTGTGGCATGAAGCGCGGGGCGTGACCAGCCGCATACTGATGTACAAACACTAATCATCGATCGTCTACGAACTGTACCAACCACCTGATGATTGATCGATCAATCAGCTGTGTATACAAGCTGGGTAGGCTGGTGATCTTGTGCGTGCAAGTTGTTAGCCGATGTAGGTGGTGTGCCGGATAGCCTTTGTCAGATGATGGAGCACGTGAATCGTACTTTACTCAGCATACTTCAGCGACAAGAACTTACGCGTATCGATCGACGATGTCAGCGTGGTTAACCTTCATGGATTTGCATTCCGCTCTATCTTCTATAAAATCACGTGATTCATTTGGAAGAGAACCAAACACAGTGGTGCCACGGAAAACTAAAAACAAGCTTTCTGCCATGAGCCAAGGATTAAAACTTACTTAGACGAAGGTGGCCTTGTTCGATCCATTAACTTAATCAGACGGTAAACAAAATAAGGCGACTCTGAATGCAAATCAATCATTCCCAAATGCAACAAAAGCATTTCAGTAGATGCGGTCAGCTCCCTAGATCAACACTTTAGTTCCGGTCAAGAAAGAGTTCTGTTGGGCTATCGCCGCAGAACACCTTTGCGGAACTCATGTGAGTGGCTGACGCAAAGAAATAGTGGAATGCGCCAGTTATGTCCGAAAAATTTGAAAAATAGCCCACGCAGAGATTCCAATTGACTTCAAAACTTTCGGCCATGTCGAGAATGGACTCAACCTAAATTGGGCACAGCACTGATCTCGGTGGGTGGTCCTACTGTATGCGTAACACGTCATCTAGCCTCTGGGGCTCATGGAGGTACACACGTCCCTTAAGTGAAGTGTTAGCTACATAATTCGTTCTGTAACTCTCCTGGCACACTTGTCAGCTTACACAAGCTGTGTTTCGGAGATGAGAACCGAAGCCCCTTCATTTGTCTGGCATAATGAAAACCAAGTCCCCTATGAGGACAAAGCATCCTATCATGACCTGTTTGACGCATTCCTTTTTTCTCAATGACATGCTACTCGGACACCAAAGATTATGTAGCTTAGATGGAGTACATCCCCACCGGGAGGGGGTGGTGAATGGTCGCAATGGTCTCAATATCCGATGGAGCGCGAAGAGGTGGTGGACACGATCACTGTTAAATGACTCAAAGGGTTGATAATTGGGCTCGAACCCGAACCTGATTTATTGATTATTCCTCTCCAGGCGAAGGTAAGCTCATGATAACTGATTAATCGTGAATTACGTGGAATATATGGATGGAAAATGAACAGTTTGGTTTCTAGCACACCGGCTACCACCTCTAATACGCAGATACCTACCACAACTCCCTAAATTATCAGTGAACGAAAGTGTGGCAGCTTAAACCACTGTACGGCAAGTATGTGGCTCTGATGATGCTGATGATGATGACAGCGGCCGCCCGTTTCCCCCGGGCAACTATTCTCTCGTGGGTAATTCGCATGCATTCGTAAGTTGACGCCAAAAGTTTTCGCACAACAGGACTCACGCTGACTCTTTTACTTATTGTAGTAAAGAGTACAGGGTGATGCCACAATCACCCGATCACCACAGGGGTAATCGGTAATACATGAACAACAGGCCTCCATGGGGAAGGATCACAGGTCAAATGTGGATTTCAACGAATGTGGAAACAAACACCAATTTTGATCAAACATTATTTAGATAACCAAAAAATCCATCAGCCCACAAAAATTGGACATGCAGCAGACAATGAGAGAAAGAGAGAAAAAATTAATCAACCCATTCTAGTTGATGATAATGATGATGACAGGTAGATAGTGAGCAGCATCAACAACAGTCCGGCAAAATTACGATGGAAAATCAACAGTTTGATTACATACGAGAACAGAGAAATAATAATAATAATAACAAAATGTCACACACAATTCGAGTGGGTGCTCCCCGTAGTGACTACCCAGTTTAAAGGGACGGAGGATATGCTAAAATAAATTGTAGAGCATAACAACAAGAGAAAAATACGCTTGTCTTTTTTTGTTTATCTGAGACACAAGTGGAATTCCGCGGCATCCGTCATCTATTGGGCTAGCGAAAGTCGTAATGAATATGTATGTAGAACACAAGTGGGAAGGTGGAGAGAGGGGTGAGGCGACAGAAGTCACAAAAAGCTGGAACTGATAATCGTTGGTTGGCACACTGAAAGATGTGAGAACTTGATGGATAAGAAGCGATGAATAATAGAGCCTTCACTTGTTTCTCAACGAATGGCCAGTCAAAAGGGAAGAACCAACTGACTGTCGTGAAAAGTATGCATGTGACTTGGAAATAAGCCGGCGCTTACCAAAACGAAAGCCATTTAGATGTTAGAAAACAGACGAGCCAAAGATAGATAGGGCACAGAGATTGGAAAGAGGGAGTTGCAATCCATCGATATCGCTACGCCCACGAACCAAATGAATTTTCACCACTGTACATCACGTACAGAAATCCATCGTCATCGCAAAAGTCTGAGTACAACTGACCGATGGACGTGCTGAAAAGAAATAAGGAAAGAATGGCGACAGTTCAAGTGAAGCACCGCAGACAACCGTAATGCGAGGTAGAACTTAGGACGTTTGGTTCACCGGGAAAGACCCTGTATATAATGCCTGTTTTTTTGGACAGCACGAGACTGTACGCACAAAACCATCCCATTAGTCCCAGTCATTACTGTATCAGCTGTTACTTGTTATTATGCCGGATGATGGCAAGTATGATAGGCATATGACCGGTCACATGGGACGCACGTGGGGTGCAGTAAGCTCAATTGACTATCAGGCACGAGCAGAATTGCCAAAGATTATGGTAGAAACCCGGATGCTAATAAAACCTATTCCTTCACATCAAAAGAGTGTTGAGCTTCAAAAACTAAGTGTCAACAAACTCGTGATAGCTTAGCGGGAAAGGGTTATTACGCGCAACCCTAGGATTACTGCGTCGCAGTTATGTCAGAATGTTTTCGTCACTCCCTCCGTTCGGTTTTGTCTGGTATCTAACACGCATTCCCGATCCTCAACTACCAGCTACGGACATTTTCGGACAAGTTTTCATAGTCTAAACATAGCGAGATGGTCGCACCACGTTTATTTCATATCCCACTCCAGAACTTTTAATGTGTAACTGCGAGGTGGTTCAGTAGTTAGGGCGCGAATTGACTGATCGAAAGGTCCGTGGTTCACACCCGACCTCTCGTTCTCGACTTCCCCTGTCTAGACTTGTGTGACCTGGCAGTATCCCAGCCCTCGTACTTCCTTCTGGTGGCATGGCAGTTAGGTACCGAAAGGGTGTTACATCTGAAAGATATCATCATCATCATCAACGACAGCACGACATTTTCTATTGGAACATATTGCAATTCCCATAGAGACAATCCCCAGGTGAAGGATGCCCAACCATGAGGTAGGTTCACTTCATTCAGCAAGAGTTTACATTTACACGATCGGTTCACTCTACCGATCAGTTTTTATACACGTCCTTTACGTGTATGTTGTAAGGAGATACAGAGAAGCCATATCACCTTGGCATTCGCATCCAGTACGCATCAGCTGCAGGCACACGTGCCTGGATGAAATGACAGATCATGATGCCACTTCTGTCATCGCCATTGGAAGACAGTTTGCGTCGCTTAACTGACACATACTGACCAGAAGCTCAAACCAATCTTAACAAGGATTCCTTAGGGCAAGTCCTAGGCACACTCAAACGCTCAGATACACCATCGTTCTCGCACATGTCATTGAGACTGTCACTGAAAGCTTTGCGTAAACAGTCAAAGCTGCATCAGATTTGATTGAGATATTGTGGTAAAGAATGGTAGGACGGGTGAGGTAGGATGTTGTAACTGTCTCGAAGTTCTATATTAGGGAGCAGAAGTGGGAAACTGGGTTCACTAAAATATGGTTTCCATAAACAACTGAAGTAGTTGCGACCCAAAGAATGACACCTTCGCTGACAGTCCACAGAGAGGTATGGGCGCATGGCCATCCATACCTAGGTCCCAAGTGGTCAGCTATCTTTACTATAAGAAATACCCTTTTCTGGTATTGTCTATTTCTCAGAATGAGAGCACTTGTCATGAACCAGCTGAGTTGATTTGACCTTCACACTGCACCATGGATTAGCCTGCTTACAATGGAAACTTTTCTGACAGGGTGTTGAATATCGAATCCTTGTTACAATCCAACAAAGAGAATTTCTTGATTGTGTCTTAATACCTGTCTAGCCGGGATGATCCAGGATAACTGGACGCCAATTTAAGCTGTATGGGTGCTGAATGCTGCGCTGAACCTTTGAACATATAAGTGTGTATGACTGAATAGCTCGTCTGTGTTTTAGCCAACAACAACAGTGCACACCCTACGCTGGTTTAGTCGCCGTTTTGACGCTTTAAAACGCACAACGAAAGCTCTGTCATATTACCATTCAGTCGGAAGCAGGGGACTAGGCCTGTACATGACCACATGATGCATAAACCAAGTCTCATGTTCCTACAGTCACAAAACAATGTTCCCTATTGATTTGGAAGGGAAAAGTCTCCACGGGATGTAGCCCAGCTCAGGGGAATTTTGAGAACTCCGAAAGATATAGTGGAGCGATTTAAACCATTCGGCGGGAGAGGTAATTATTCTGCAAGATATTAAAGAATCAAAATTAGTATTCGTCCTGGTCTGTTGAAGGAAGGGTGCATACCACAAGTGGTCAAGAAGAAATGCGTCCCAAGATCTCAATTAACGAGGAAGGACTCGGAGGCTGTCCGTGAGTCAGTTCTGAAAACTTCAACATTAATGACAGCTGGTTTCAGGACTGTTAAAAAATGAATACCGTATGTTGCACTGACAAGCAAGAAGTTAGTGCTGTTGTCGTCCATGGCTAATAATATACCTGGTTACAGTGCTTTTCAGAATACTTTAGAAGAACTGTCTTCCGTCGGATCAGAAGATCGACAAATACATAGGTCTGATACCATCCACCCTGCAGGGCGAAAGACTAAGTCATCCGAAGAAGCAGCTGTCCGATCATCAGGAGGGTTGGGAACCTGATCATGCATTGCGTCACAATCACAAGATTATTCCCTTTTCCGATGTAAATGACAAGTGTGTCAATGGCTGATCATCCTCATCACTGACAGCAACACCAGATATGAGAAAACTGGTGCCTCACTGCCGTACAACCATGTCCATTTGTTTGAATGCAGCTTTCTAATGGAAAGAAATAGGGGCGGGAAGGAGAACTAGGGTAGCCTACAGCAAACATCCAAGGTGATTACACTTCCAACACTCAGTCAGACATTCTAGGTAGAAACTGACAGCATGACCGCCACCTGAAGATATCTCAGATCTTCCGACCCAAGTGGCCAAGTCTTGCAACCCGCACCATAGTACGATACACGGAACTTTGATAACCGATGACACGCCTTTTTGATGCCGCATTTGGTGCAAATTGATAAACACAATTCTGGCCTTCGAGATTTGCGTGTTGACTCCGTGCAACACTACTGTCCAAGTTACTCATAGCATTCTACAACGTCCAGCGCTCCTACCCGAATTCTTGGAGATGTGATCGAGGACTCTATGCCCTGCAGCATGTGTGCGTACAAAGTACATGGGTGCAAATTGATAAACACAATTCTGGCCTATGAGATTTGCGTGTTGACTCCGTGCACACTACTGTCCAAGATACACATAGCATTCTACAACGTCCCCGACCTAAAGCTGCCACCTTGACGTGGTGGTCGGGCTTCAGTGCTGCAATGATCCCGCGGGCTACACTGGCTGGAACTTCGTTCCACAAGGTGCAACCATGCCAGGAAGGCCAAAGGGGAGCAGC
>NW_008751756.1:490311-505917 GCF_000715545.1 Opisthorchis viverrini
GATCGACAGGACCAGCAGCTCGGTGACGCCTTAGAGAGAAAAGGCATTCACTTATTTCCGAAGTAGTCTGGAATTCCAAGTCCATTGTTCAGGGCTGCGTGCCTGATCTGGAATCTGCTGAGCGATTGCAAGTGACGAGTTGAATTGTTCTTGAAGGCGTCTAGCTCAGTGATCCAGATCTTTTCACAGATATTCCAAGTCCATTGTTCAGGGCTGCGTTGCTGATCTGGAATCTGCTGAGCGATTGCAAGTGACGAGTTGAATTGTTCTTGAAGGCGTCTAGCTCAATGATCCAGATCTTTTTCACAGATAAGCTGTTATGGGTGATTATTTCACACATCGATGGCTTCTTTGGGCCCGTTGTGCGTGACAGCTGAAACAGTTTACGCACATTGCCAGAGTTTCTCACCTCCTCGATCTCCTCAGCCTTTTGGGTCAACCAAAATTCTCCATCCACAAAGAAGGCCTTTTCAACTGACGTCTGACAGTTTATTGAGTGGTAATACGGGGAATACGTGTCCGAGCTCCGAGCAATTTCAGAATGGTACTCGGGATCCAGTTATTTTTACCAGCATCATGCAGGGTTGTGGACAGTGCCTATCAGAAAGGTTCATCATCAAAAGAGTTGCTGTATGAAAGGGACTTTAGTGGGTAGTTTTAGTAGGCCTCCTTCACATCAGTGTTCGAGAGCTTTTCAATGGCCACGTGAAATGTGCGCCCCTTGTAAACCATTGAAAAGTGGAATTGAAAGCAGCTGCGAACACGCACATTATTCCATCCCACATAAGTGTTTCAGATCGAGCGACGCACGCCAGCTACAGTTATTGGTGATGTGGTCTGTCTGTGTTGGAGGTTGGATCGCATGTGAAGTGCACCATGTGACCGACCGACTTCGGTTATTTCGGAAGTTAATACTGGATAGAAACAGTCTACGGTTAGCACATTACCACAACAGGCATTCGCCGTTGCCTGTGCGTCTCCTTCCCTTCAGCAGCACTAGGTTTGCCTACTTACGCATTCACATCCAAGACAAGTACAACAATATCTGAGCTCTTGGCCCGCCACAACAAAGCCACAACAAGGTATCGTACAAACTGTCTTCGAGTGTATCAGAGCTACAGTCTGTTGGGGCGTAAGCAGATAAAATGGACAATTATCCGCGCGATAACGGAATGTTTTCACAGACATCGTCCAACGAACAGTACAGGGACCCTTCGGCTTGATGTCTTAGAACAATGCCAACCCTAGCAGAACCAGCTGCAACGGCTTCTGGATCACCAAAGCCTTTAGCTCAAAAGACTAACCGTAAGGCAGGGGTAGTTGGCTTAAGACCGTCAGACCCATTGATGAGCGTGGAATGAAGGCTCTGTGAGTGTCACGCGTACACTCCCAAATATAGCTCAGTGAGTTATGAAGGTGCACAAACCGTCACACCACCGTGAGCTCCGATCTCTTTGTGACAGCATTTGACAACGTGGGCGTCAAATTTCACATCGAAAATACAACCTACATACACAGTAGGAATTCACTACAAGAAGTCCTTACTTGGCCCTATGGTAGTGCAACCTAACTTCACTGTTAGATCTATTCAAGAAGTTCAGTTTATGAACTATAAACAAAGTTTAGACAGTTCGGTTCAGTCGACCAGCTATCAGCTACGCACCGAAAGGACCTTGGTTTTGGCTACCACAGAATGGGGAATCAGCGAAGATAGACACTAAAGACGATGGCATAGTCCGTCGATTGTATGAATAAACTGTGAACTGAGCAGCTACTCATGGAAGACTATAGATCTGATCAAACCGATTGTGTGAATGAACCACGTCTATCTGGTGCCATTAACCTTGAAGAATTGAGCTGGTTGAGTTGGTCTCGATATAGAGATGTGGCACTAGCAAACTCGACTGAGTCTACTCGTTAGTGTTTTTAAAATCCATCGTCAGGTCATAGACTGTCCACCTCAGCATTGCTCGTCCGATGTCCCCACCAGACCAGATCAGTGCTTTGGAGAAACCGATAGCCAAACACCCAGAATTTTTGTAGATCCTCTACGCGTAGAGGCTGTTTCTGACCCGTAAAGCAGTGTGGATCGCAGTGCCGCAGTGTACGCTGTGCCCTGACAGACGCAACTGGTGCCGAAGGTTGGCAAAAGCTGTTCTGGCCTTCAGCCAATCCACCGAAATTTATATACATGACTGGGTAAAGAAATGCATCTACCACGCGGATTGGGTGGTTTGCAAAATGAGGTTTGACCTCATCCAGTCCTGTAGAAACACTCAGTACCATAGATAGTGGACAGATTTACGTTTCCGGGTAGGTAAACCACATACGATGGTAGAATTGAAAGTGAATGNGGATCGCCAGGGCTATCTTTGAAATTAGGCATTCCTGGGATCAACGTGACATTAACCTGTTAGTGAAAGGAAGCGTCTACACCGCGAAGTGCGTCTAGTGTTGCTTTACGGTAGTGAAGCCTATTCACTGTGCGTTGAGGACAAAAGATTACTCTCATTTGACCATCGACGCCTTGCAAAGTGGACTATCAATGACGAAGTGCTGCGAATGGGCTATGGCAACAAACCAACTATTTGTTCATTTGAGTTGATCCGACTGCACCAGCTACGTTGGCTCGGACACGTGCCTTGTATGCCAGGTAACCAACTGCCTCACTGTCTCCCGTTTTTTTAAAATATACTTCAATTACAAGACACCGTGGTGGTCCTGGCTGTGCTGGGGCGCGTCGTTTGCGAGGGTGAGACTCAGTATGCTACAATGGCACTCACTGATGTGACAAAGTCAAACAACCAGTGGGGGTGTTGCATCCATCCTCTTATTCCTAATTATTGACTGAGCATTCTTTCGTTTTTATTTGTTTTCTTCAACCACAGTCCGCTTACATGCAACACTATTCAATGCCGTAAACTGCGAACCAACGTACATGCGTATAGTTGCCAAATTAATCATAGAATAAACAGGGAACCATTGCTGTATATGGTTCTCAAGTGAGGACAATCCAGCAAATACCTTGAGGTTTATTCAGTAAGTGACAAAAGACATTCCGGACCAAAATCGACACCACACCCTCGTACTGTTGTGACTGAAGCACAGTGGGGACTGGCTCGAAAAGCGTACGAATCCCGTCAGACACAGACAACAGATTTTCTCAGAGCGTAGTTAATTAGTTACATCATCATCATCAACGACAACATGACACCAGTGTTCAACACCAATGCTTCACTGCCGTACAACGATGACGGCAGGGACTCAGTGCGAGCTAGCAAGTTGTGCGGTCAGCTCCACCGGAAGAGACTTATTCCGCTAGGTACCCATAAACAGTCGCTATAAATAGGACCACTGTGCATTTGAAACAATAAGAAACGATAAGAATAGTTCATCGTAATAGCTGCATTGTCTCGAAAAAGGTATCTCACCTAGACTGCGGGATAGTGCTTCCGACGAAAAGAAACAATGCCTTCTCTTCAGAGAGCTGGATACGTTTGCGTATGATCCAGAGGAATTGGGCGACGGAGATGTCATCTGGGACAAGGAATTTGTGTTTGTCAATCTCGGAAATCTGTGAATGAGGGTGACGCTCCACGACGACCTGGGAACAAACATTGTACACGTGGTGTGAGGTGAAACAAACACATTAAAAATTCCGGGTGGTCTGAGCTGCCGATAACGACCGAATTCCAAATAGAAAAGAATTTAAGCAAGAGTGATCGAGTCCGAGAAATCGTCGGTGAGTGGAGCCGTGGAAAATATCGGAGCTTCACACACCACTGATAAACAGTATGGGAATCAAGCGAACTTCTGAAAACAAGCCGTTTCACTGCTACAATTGTTTTGGACATTTGCCTTGTTCTACCCCTGCCTGACGAGTGTTAATAAGGGCAACGGACCGCTGGTGCCTAGGTCTAGGTCCGACCACATCGTTACCAATAAACATACCTGAATGTAGGGTAAGAAACGTGAAAACGGAAGGTGAAGTGATAGCGTCTAAATAGCAACCCGAGAAAATACACATGCAGATCGATCACAAAAAATGTCATGAATGCCGGTCTGCAGTCATGTGCTCTAGAAAACCTAAACAGAGTACAAAGAGTTAACTGACCTCAAACCTACACTAGCTGAACATATTCACATCTACTGACCTCCAGGATATGCGGATAAAGGTATGTGCGTTTTAAATCTGTTTTGTTAGCCCCAGTGGGTCCTGAAAACTACCTTTGACAAGGTAAACCAGTCCTCGTATCTTGGAAGTTGTATTGGTTCTGATCGTGGTGTGACAGATGAGGTCAATGCACGAATCTGCAAGGCTCGGGCCGCGTTTGCTAACTTGAGACACCTATGGCGTCAGAATGGTTTATCCCTGAATCTGAAGGGACGTGTGTATCAAGCTACAGTACGGGCTGTTTTGTTGTATGGCTGTGAGACTTGGCCTATTCGAGCAGCGGACCTGAGACGTCTTCAGGTGTTCGACAATCGTTGTCTCAGAACCATAGCTCGTGTGGGTTGGTGTCGGCGAATCCGTAACGAGGCAGTTAGAAAGCGTGTTTTCGGTTGTGTAACGGGTACTTCCATTGAAGAATGTGTCCAGCACCAGAAGCTGCGTTGGTTGGGACATGTGTTACGTATGCCGAACCATCGTTTGCCGAAGAGAGTGCTGTTTTCCATGCTCAACTCAGAGTGGCGTAAACAGAGAGGTGGCCAACCCTTGACTTGGCACAGGAGTATGAAGGAGATCACGAAACGCTTGGGTGCTGTCGCTGCTACTCGCCTTCCAGGATGGGGACCGCGTAATCCTCACTGTGCCTGGTTGGAGACACTACAAGATATGGTTGCCAACCGATGTCAGTGGCGTTCTTGTTGTCAGTTTCTATCCAGATTGCCTGAGTGAATGTCTGGAGGTGTAGGCACCTTGGAATGATTGTGTTAAGCTAGCACTAAGTCTCTCCCCCGTCCACCTTTACTCTTTTCTTTACAATTAGGCTTTCAAACAAATCTTGGTTGTACGGCAATGAAGCATCGGTGTTGAACACTGATGTCATGCTGTCGATGATGATGATGAAACCAGTTCTCGACATTCACAGTATCAGAAGAGTAAACAATAGAGCAAAACGCTATAGACGGAATTTGGAGGCCAAGACAGTAAGATAGACAGAGTAGCTCAGTCAATTGTCCAAAGACTAATATGCGGAATTCACGTGTCATAGTTGTCATCTGGAAGATGAAACATCTGTGTGGAGTTGGCAACCGCTTACTCAGAAAGTACTTTCCTATTGAGGCTCATGGAGAAGCGAACCCTTCTGACAATGAGAATACTTTGCTACATCTTCTGGAATGAAAATTTTACCCAACGGTGATAGCTGATAACTTTACATACCTCCAGACCCGTCCTACACTGCATACGCGCTGAAATCAGATTGGTACCAATCATCCGTCTACGGCGCATGTAAAGGTAACTACTACTTGACGCACTGAGTAGCTATTCGGCGATACCTCAAGATAGGCACTTATTCAGTTAGATTTCCAAACATACCTTTTCACTGCCAAGGGGCGACTCTACGGCACGGAAAAATCAGTGTCAACACTAATGTTGCTGTCCTTGATGATGATGATGGTTATGATGATGACGATAATGATGATGATAATGCTGATGATGAGTTACCGACTCATTGTCCACATTTCAAAAAGTGTCTGAACAGCTATAAGGTCACTGTGGACGCACAACCGTATGAAGACTGGGTCGGATGTTGCTCAATGGCATACAGTGGATGGAAACAGCACTGAGCATCATGGGTGGTCTCCACCCACAGAATGTACAAGACGGCCCTCGTTGGATCACGGACCCCTGATGTAACCACACAGTCTTGTAGATAAGTCCTATAACTTTGCAATTCGATGTGAGCAATCTTGAAGTATCCCGTCCGCCACAAACACGACTTCGCAACAACTCGTGTGCTCACTATTATGGCAAAGCAGATTACAACCAACGGAATTTACATACCATTAGAATTCTTGGGATAACTGAGGCAATGTTTTCAAAAGCCATATGGCAAATGAAGGCAATCTCACTTTGTTCCCACCCACTTACTTCTCCATAGTTCGATGTCCGGCTGAAAAGGCAAACTGTCTCACCTTGGTGGGCCTGGATAGAAACTAGTCTGTACGGTAAATAATAATAATAATACGGCGCAGGTGGGGTTCTCCTAAAACCTCGGTCACCAGGTTCTAACGTCATGTACTACCCCTAAGGAGATGTGGTGATCCGAGCTCTGTTCTTGTTAGTGTCAGAGTTGCTCTGGACTGATACATTGAAACCACGCTGTTTGGATGGAAACCTGAGAACAGCGGATACTGCTCTGAGACAATTGAACTTTTCCGGAAAGAGCGAAATGTGTCAGAAACAGGTTTTCCTGCAAGCCCGGTCAAGAAAACCTCTATCCAGAATGACGCACTTCTCTAGTAAACGTCGACTTGAGAACAGCACTTGTAGCAGAGTTCAATGTATGAGTTAGTGTAAAACTGATCAAAGTTGCGGCACATCGAGGAGTGGTAATATTGATAAATTCCTGAACCTGTGCGCGGACCAGCTACTTTGGCCAGGTTGTCGTCAAGGGGACCTAGAAACCTAACGCTGTTTCCAGGATGAACTCAGACCGATAACATCGCAATCGGTGGTCTTTGGTAAGGTTCCGTAGACCGTCAGAGTGCCTGGAATACTTGCCAGGATTCGGGCTACCAAGCACGAACAGACGCGTCCAAATTAATGCGCCTTTCAGCCAGCGAACTGTTCAAGAGCCACCAACCTATGATCAGCATCTCTAGTCTGAAGAGCATCGGAGGTAAATGAAGGGGCGAGATGGGTTAGGGGCTAGAGCGCGAATTTACCGCCGGAAGGCCCATGGTTCAAACCTGACCTCTGCCTCTCGACTTCCCTTGTATAGGCTTGGACAACCTGGCAGTATCCCAGCCCCTGTGCTTCCCTTGAGTGGCATGGCAACTAGGCACCAAAAAGGTGTTACAGTTGAACGGTCTTGTAAACGAATGTTGCAATGCTGAAACAAGCGTTTTCCGCATAATGGGGCGTGAGTGTGGACCATTGGTCCCCATGGACTCTACAGAACTAATCCGGTAAGACCGTAAATCAGGCAGATGTTTTGAAAACTATGCAGGGTAATGTCAGATTAGGCAGTCAGAGAAGGACGGGGTAACGTGTAACTGCATCCATCAGCTTAGCCTGGTCCGCTCACCTGAGCTGTAAGTTCGCATGAAGAGCCAGGTCGATACTAGCTGAGTACAGCACATTCCCGAAATTCTTTATGGCAATATTGGCACCTTCCAGTGGCTGCGATTGTCTACATGTTCTGCTTCTCACTAGCCGCAATTCGCCACCAATCTCCTATACTAGGGCTGCGCACATGCATCAGTTTTTTAACCGGAGACGCACAGCTGTAGCACACCCATGATCTCGCAAACAAACAAAATCGGCGCATGTTCGGATGCTTTAACAGTAAACACCAGTGATGGCAGCGAATAACCATAGCATGGAATGTAAGCGTACGGTACAAAAAGTCACATCGTAATTTACAATGTAGGGGTTTTAGTGCACAGCACCGTTTCACTGAATACGGAGACCATACTTCAAACATCAGATGGCGACACCATAAATTTCCATAGATTCTCAGTTACCTGATTCGGTCTATTTACGCTAGCCTTCAAAAAACGAGGAGTAACCATTCTATCTGATTGTGTGAAACTGCGAGGGGCGGTAGAGGTTCACTGAATATCATATCCAAAGAATCCTTAACAAGTCACTAATGAGAGTTTATACTGTCGGCATGTAAGGAGTTCGTTATCGCTGATGTGTTCAGAACAGAGACACGGGTACAGGAACCTGAGTTCATCAGTAACATGAATGATGGCGAAAACGGAACAATCCACTATCCTGTCAGCGAATCCGGTGTAAACGAGTGAAAAAGCATCTAGATCTATGACAAGAGTTTTCTCAAGCTGCATTTCGTTATCAGACTACTCAGAATCAACCTCCAGAATTAAAGAGAAAAAAATGATGCAACACTCCTGCGGTGCCTAGATGTCATGCCACCAAAAGGAAGAACGTGGGTTCAGATACTTCTAGCCCAAGCCTAGACAGGAGCAATCGTGATGCCAAGGTTGGGTTCGAAGCACGGACCTTCCCATCAGTAAGTTAACACCTTGACCACTGAGCTAGCTTGGACTGTTGTGGTCGCGCACCACGACATAGTACAAGTAAGCTGGATTTCCTTTCGCCTTACTGCAGGAGTGTCATATGACCCATAAGTTTACGCCGTGGTCTCATCGGAGTGGGTTCAGCATGAAGGCTTAAGATGTCCCGCTCAACTATGTACGGCCAAAATGGCCTTAGCGATCAAAATCCAAAACTAACGATCCAAAATACGAAATTTATTTGCTGTCCCTATATATGCCCGAATTAAATGCAACAGCGGCACTATAAAGATACCACCGCAATATCCAGCTAGCAGCGGTTGCGGTTAACCCGAGTGGAGTGCCTCGATTCAGAAGTTTATGAAGTCTACAAGGTGAGCACAGAGAAGCTTGAGGATGGTATATAGGCATACGTAAAGCACTTTACCAGACCCTTAAGGTCACCATGTCTTAATTTTTCGAGAAAGCACGTCAGTCACAAAGGTGCAGTGAACGTTGACACTATCGGTAATATGACAACGATCCACATAAAGTCAATGTGTTCCAGAGATCTTCCTTCCATTATAGGGCTTCACTCAAATAAAATAAAACGGTTGTACGGCAGTGAAACACCAGTGTTCTCATTTGGTGTTGCTGTCAGTGGTGGTGATGACTTCCGATCCTCCAATTTGGGGATTAATACAAGTGTGAAAATATTGTTTCTAAACCTTAGATTACTTAAAAAGTCTTATATCAACCACATTCCCTTGTATTCAAGTTTTTGAGCCAATGGTTTCGTCTGATGACCCTGATTGTTCCTGAAAGTAGCTCAACCCACGTACAACTGCAAACTGCACAAACGAATGTACCCTCATGCCACATCGGGCGTCGTGTGGTGGCATCAGCTTGATCACCTTATTTACTGTATACAGCAGGGTGGATAGGCCGCTGATGCCTCCAATCGTTCTGTTATTATATCACCTATCCTCCCACGCCATTTTATTATAATTCTTCCGTAGAGTCCAGCTGTAAACAGGTCAGTCAGACACTCAAGGGAGTGACATTACGGATCACAGCATTCTCTCCGCCTTCACTTACCGGATATCGTTTCTTTCCTTATTTCACTCTTCAATGTTGGAACCTTTAAGAAAGCTGGCCGAAAATCTGCTCTCTCACAAACGCTTGATAATTTAGCAACCAAGATTGCTGCACTTCTGAAGTCGAAATGCGAAGAAAAACTGACGTTTCGTTGCTTGCCTGAAAACTTGTAAACAGTCATCTCCATGCCATTCGTCTGTCCGCAGGGAGGTGCGGTGGTCAAAATAGTAACATTTCTGTTTGGTGATTTTTACCGCACACCAACCAACTGTAGCTGGTTCTGCGAGAAATAAACCATCAAGAAATAAACGCCTTCTTTATCACCATTGGGTTCAGATATGGACCTAATTGCTTGAGATTTCAATGCGCAATTACTAAGTGTTAGTTCAGATACAAGACATAGTGGTAATGCTGAACGTCCTTTGTGACCTGGTAATGATAACCAGTTGTTCCTACCATGTGCTGGTTATAGGTGCAGTGTAAACCGTGCCATCTGGCTTGCTCTCAACACGGAGCGATAATCAGCCCAAATCATTCACGCCACAAGTGTATAACGGTGGCGAGGATAAACACTAGACTGCTGTAGGGGAAATCAATATTCTCAAAAACTCTGTATCTTCATGTGTGCTAACGAACTTTCAACATTTTTCAGGGTCAAACTATATATATATATATATATATATATATATATATATATATATATATATATATATATGTTGTTTGAAGGATTAAGGTTATGTCCAAGGTTTCATCTTCTTACTATTCTGCTGTACTAAAAGTCGGGATCAGGCGACATGACCGGGGATAGAATACCGTCACAGTCCGCTCATGTTGTCGCTTGATCGCTGCATTACCGACACAACATTTTGGCGATGCAAGATGGAGGCAGATCAACTCAAAGTAATGTTTGAGCAACGACTGCAACTCATAAAAGCACCAATGGAGCGACTATCAACTACATCTTTGGCTTCACCGACTGCGTCGAGCGTCCCACAGTTGGCTGACGGAATCGCTGGTAGTATCAACGAGTTTTGCTACGAACCCTCGGCTAGCATAACGTTTGATGCTTGGTTTTGTCGCTATGGAGGCCTGTTCAGGGTCGACTTTTCAATTCGGGATGATAGTTGGAAGATTCGCCTCCTACTTCGCAAACTTGAACCCACAGAGTAAGATAAGTACGCTAACTATATTCTTCTAAAGGACCCAGATGACTTCACCTTCGACGAAACGGTTCACACGCTTCCGCAAATATTCGGCGAGCAAACGTCAATTCTCAACATCCGTTATCGATGCCTGAACCTGGTGAAAAGCGACGCAGACGATTTTCTCACTTATTCTGGCATCGTGAACCTGAAATTCGAAGGGTTCAAACTAGGGTCATTAACTGAAGATCAGTTCAATTCGCCGATTTTCATCTGCGGTCTACGATCCCCGACTGATGCAGAAATCCGTACCCGACTTCTCAGCCGCATCGAACAGGACATCACCTCTGAATATTGAAGATTGCTCAACCTGAAGCATGACACTACGATGGTCCAACTTGGGGTTCACGTCGGCCCCGAAGTTCACGCAATCCAACAGGCTATGCAACAGCCTAGTTGCTGATCGTTGCTGCTTCATCCGAAGAGCTTCTCGATCGCATGAATGCCGTCTTGCTGCGCACTGAGGAATGTTCCGAATGATTGCTGGTCACTTGGAAAAGGCGTCAATCAAAACCAATTGGTAAGTGCCACGTATCGGTCCTGAGTAATCAATGTGGACCCAAGTTCAAGGCTTCTCGGGTCGAAACCAGGGAACCGGTGGTTGATGTGGCGGGTTCTTGGCAGCTTGCTGGCACCGGGAGCAGCGTTCTAGAAAATCAGTGATATGCTGGTCCATGGGCGGTCAGTATGCGTAACTGCGAGCCACTGATTTCATGTGATTTATTCCTGAATGCTCGGAGTGGAACTGACGGAGGACGCGGTGGCGTAAAACTGAGGAATCACGACGCGATCTTTAAAGACTAAACAGTTGTTTACAGCCGATAATGCATCTCGGCGATGAAGGAGCTGTCGAAGGCAATCATCTTTGAGGTTTGGAGGTCATCGAGAATTCACGAACTGGATCGCCTACTGAAGCGTCGGATTAGCCACGGTAGCTTGCTGAACCTTTGTCACTATCAAGGGCAATGCACGAACAGACTGGACCAACTAAAGGCCGGCTGGATCCTCGAAAGTAAGCTGCGCAATAATCGTGTCTTCGTGAATTGGCTGATTGCTGATCAGGCGAGATAATACCTCGGCCTGCCTGAAGTCAGTGGTGCGACGATATTGAATATCAGTCGTAGCACAGCATAATAAGCGCCCACCTTTGAAGGCGATTGGTAGTGTGCGGGAACACTTCTTTGACCCGAAAATAGTCAGTAAGGGTTCGTGATCGGTAAGTAGGGTGAAACGGCAACCGTATAACAACTTGTGGCGGCGCCGGAAGGCGAAAACTAAGGCAAACGCTTCTGGTTGTGCGCACAACTACTAACTCGCCGCTGCGCACCACTACGCTCCACAATGACGCACTGATGATGTCACCTCGACTTGTGATGAAACATTTGCAATCAAATTGCCCAGCTCAGCGAACAACCTAACGACCATCTACGCTACCTGAGCTACCAAGATTTTCTTCTATAACTAAAGCTTCCTGCTCTATCTGTCCATAGAGCTATTCTGCTGGCGTTAGTAATTTCGACGCGTGCATGGTGGCCTCCCAAGATCTGTCTGGGAAGACGTGCAGAATGACGGGGTGTTGGGGATATCAATATCCACACAAACTCTGTATCTTCATTTGTGCTAATGACCTTCCAACATTTTTCAAGGTCAAGCTAAAGATATGTATATATACTCAGTGTACTTTTCCGTAAATCGACTGTTGTTCGGAGCATTAAAGTTATGTCCAAGGGTTCGTGTTCTTACTATTCCGCTGTACTAGGTGTCGGAGTCAGGCAACATAACTGGGGATAGAACATCATCACAACCCCCTTATATTATCGTCTGACCGCCGAGTTTGTGAAATAAAACTTCATTCTGATCGTGCCCCTGTTCCACGTAGATTACCACTACCCCCACCCACCACAAGTAGCCCCAGGGAGCATGCTTCCCGTTTGGTGACTGAAAAGTGTGTGATGTAACCATACTAAACCCTGCCATGTGGTGCTTTGAAAGCGGACACTTTGGCACTAAATGAAAATGGAAAGGGATAAGCGCAATCCATTACGCTAAAATTTGGCGTGTGGCGTCTCCAAGTGCGCTTACATTAAGCATTGGATCTCATAACGGTTCCTGTCATTCCTTGGAGTAAGACGTTGAGTCCCATCGGGAAAACAAAGTAACTCGGCCAGACGGTCGAATTCGGCCGACTCCAACGAAGTTTGTGCTGGCTAGCCAGCTCAAAGAATGGCGGAAGCTGATTCAGCAGGGGACGCACGGAAGTTGTCTCAGTTACCCAGCAAAATGGAACGCTGGATACGGTCCGCGCATGAGCCATTCGGAAGTAATATTAGAGATGTCATAAAGTGAAAACTGGCTTCGAGATCACTGGAAAGGATAGTTTCAGGCATTTAAGTTGATAGTCGGCTCCTGTACCTGCATCTTTCATTTGAAGCGCTCAACTCGAGCCGTGGTTTGCGGGTCTCGATCCTTCGTCAGCTGATGAGGTAAGCATATGCCTCTCGGCCTTGAAACATCGTCAGGTACGTGGGTACTTGATGGTTTATCGGAGTCATTGAGACAGCAAGTAAAAATTATCAGGTGATTGAGACACGTACCACAAAAACATCAACTCCAAACCGTTGCTTGCAAAAGGCAGGTCAAAACGGCTGCCACCAAACTGAGTCCTTTAGAATCTTGTTGCCTTTCTGGTTGAGGTTTCCGACGTTGTCGTCGTACAAGGTCAGAGACACTACAGGACATGGTGTGTAGCCGGTCTCCCCTCAGACTTCTCAGTCCGACTACCTGGCCAAAGTTTTTCTTTGGTTGTATAGCTGGTTCATATCGAGGGTGGTTCGCAAAGGACGTTGAGCCAATCCCAGTGATGGCGTCTTACTCCGGCAGTATGCTCAAATGCGCCTATCTAAGGTTGCTTTTAATAAGCCTTGTCCTCCCCCTTTCCATTCTCTGTTAAGACACTTCGCCGTAGTTGTACGGCAGTTAAGTGCCAGTAGTTTCCAGTTGTTGTCAACGTTGAGGATGCACCAATCAATCAATCAGCTGCTGGAGTTTCGATCACCGGAAATTGGGAGAGGTGGAACATATTCCAGTTGTTGTCAACGTTGAGGATGCACCAATCAATCAATCAGCTGCTGGAGTTTCGATCACCGGAAATTGGGAGAGTGTGGAACATACACCAAACATTGGAGGCGATGGCATTTTCGGTTAGTTCGGGTACTGGATAGTTATGCATTGGAGGCAAAAGTTTTGATGCATGAACACTTTTGATTGCACCGTTGGGCCACTTGTGCCAGTGTCATTAGCCATTGTTGAGTTGAGTTCCAAGGTCCACATCCATGGGGACGGCAGTGGTCGACCCGACTAAGTTTACTGGCTCGTGTTTTCATATTTCGTTACCAGGTCGTACACTGTCTACCCTTCTGTCGCTTCCATTCAGCGCAGGGCTGGGTGAACAGCTCCGCTAGGTAGACGGTCTTCTGGCATGCAAATTACATGTTCTAACCAGCACAACCTATGGAGCGTGAATAATTCATCTATCGCGGGAGAGTTCGTTCTCCCCGGGACGATCTGACGTACCTTAGCACTACTAATCCAATGTACCAACTATACTAGACCAATGCTTCGGGGACAACGATGGTCACTGATATTCTATAGAGGAAAATATTGGTAGCTCAGGTAGCGTAGATGGTCGTTGGCTTGTTCGCTGAGCTGGGCAATTTGATTGCAAACGTTTCATCACAAATCGAGGTGGCATCATCGGTGCATCATTGGGGAGCGCAGTGGTGCGTAGCGGTGGGTTAGTGGTTGTGTGTTACCGATATCTTTCGTATTTTTCCTGCTCGTAGAGGTCTCATATCTGGTACGTAGAACAGTATAGACTGTACTGCCCCGGTGTAAACTCTCCTTAATAGACAAACGTCACATCGGCGCCATGGATGTCAAAGGCTAGCAAAAGCTGGCCTGGCTATCCCGATTCAGGAAACAATCACATCTCCAGCCAGTCTACCGGAACTTATACAGCTGCCAAGGTAAATAAATTTAGCTACAATATCGAATAGCTCAGCTGAAAGCATGAGGTGTGGGTTTGATCCCACTCAGTCTTACAGTCACACTTTACATTTTGCAGGTGTAAAGCGCATGCCAAACCGTGCGGCAGTTATTTAGGTTATTTAAAATGGTTTGCACTTTCGGGGGATGTGAACGAAGAAGAGCAATATATTCCGAATACTCAATGTTCGTGAAAGAACGTCCCGGGCGCATTTCGTCTACCGAGATTTCGGAGGCAGGCAAGGTAATCTCAAGCAGCACACCAGTAACAAGGTTGAAGGGGGGAAATGAGAGACATCAGCCTTGTCTTACACTAGTGGACGTGGTGTGATGATGCATTGCGCACAAAGCTGTGGATAAAGTTCTGTTGTCCGCAGATAACTAAACCTCCGAGAACTCAGGTGAACTTCATTTCACTTCCTGAAGTATCTGGTAACGTCCCTCTTTGAATCACGCTCCAGCTATTCAGGAAATATGCGGGTGACTATCGGTTACCTCTGGACTGGAAGATGGTAGTAGCGAAACCGTCACGAAGAGACTGGACCTTACCGTGGTGTGACGGTTTGCGCACCTCAGCGATCCATTGAGCTATACTGGAAAGTGTCCCGCGATACTCACAGAGTCTCTCATACCAGGTTGGTCAATGGTTAGAGGTCTGACGAACACAGTCTCCTGGCCCTCCAGGTTGGGGGTTGGAACATGTGGCGACTTGTTCCGTAGAAACGGTAATGCATTTGCATTTCCCGCCAAACACCGCTGCCTTGCGGTCAGGCTTTTGAGCCAAAGGCTTTGGTTGACGACCCTAATCGTCCTCCTGTCTAGGTGTGGGCACCCTGGCAGTATCCCAGCCCTCGTACAACCATGACCTACACAACTAACAATATTCTCATGCCACATCGGCAGTCGCGTGGTGCCATCAGCCGGGTCGCCTTACTTGCTGCATACAGAAAGCCGGTAATGCCCGGAGATTATTTCAGTTGATCCGTGCGACCGGTCCCCGGAAACCACCTGTGAGTGAAAGCATCAAACATCAGAATGGAACGACCATCTCTAATAAGGAGGAACGCCTTGA